>NC_035447.2:61301072-61336072 GCF_002127325.2 Helianthus annuus | reverse complement strand
TTACCAAGGCAATCCTTACCTTTCTCCTGGTTGCCATGGTTGTTAGCCCACCCACACTTTTTTTTCTTTATATATATTCTTTTTCCATCAGTCCTCCATTTCATATTGTATATGTATATTGTTGCACCAGATATTGACGAGTGTGCGGATCCAAACACTAACCCGTGTAACGGGACTTGTACTAATCTTCCTGGAAGTTACAAGTGTTCATGCCCGCACGGGTACCAAGGAGACGGGAGAAGATATGGGAGTGGTTGCACCCCTAGGAACTCCAAGTCCCCGGCACTAAAGTTGTCCCTTGGTGAGGAACCAATGTTGGCTGGCACTTGTTTCCGTGTAATGTTAACTAATCATTCATGCATATTGACTGACTGACTGACTTATGCAGGAATGGGGATTGGGTTCTTGTCTATATTGATAGCAATGGGATGGCTGTATTTCAGCCATCAGAGAAGGAAGGTTATCAAAATGAGGGAGAAGTTCTTTTTAAAAAATGGTGGCATGTTGTTAAAACAACAAATTAGTTCAGACGACTTTGGCGGGGCGGCTAACAAGATTTTCACAACCGAAGAGCTAGAAAAGGCTACAAAAAACTTCTCTAAAAGCATGATTCTCGGTCGTGGTGGGTTTGGGACGGTGTATAAAGGGATCTTACCTGATGGAACTATTGTCGCGATAAAGAAGTCAAAAGTTATGGATGAGGGCCAGATCGAGCAGTTTATCAATGAGGTGGTTATTCTTACTCAAATCAACCACCGGAATGTGGTCAAGCTATTAGGGTGTTGTTTAGAGACCCAAGTTCCATTACTTGTCTATGAATGTGTTTCCAATGGCACCCTCTACCACCATATCCACGCCAACGAGGGAAAGGCATGGTTATCTTTGGACAATCGTTTAAGAATAGCTGTCGAGTCTGCTGGAGCACTTGCGTACCTTCACTCGGCTGCTGCAAAGCCAATTATCCACCGAGATGTGAAATCTGCCAACATATTGTTAGATGAGAACATGGTCACTAAAATTTCAGACTTTGGGGCTTCAAGGTTGGTACCCTTGGATCAAACACAAGTGACTACAATGGTGCAAGGGACAATAGGATATCTGGATCCTGAATACTTCCACACAAGTCAGTTAACAGATAAAAGTGATGTTTATAGCTTTGGAGTTGTGCTGCTAGAGCTTCTAACCGGTAAGAAGCCACTTTGCATGGAACGTAGTCAAGCGGAACGAAGCTTAGCGACCTACTTCCTTGTTTCTTTAAAGACAAACAACTTATTTCAAATCCTTGACCCAAGAGTTGTTAGAGAGGGTTCACTTGATCAACTCCAGGCGATAGCGTCCCTAGTAAAACGGTGCCTCAACATGAACGGTTATGACAGACCTACAATGAAGGAAGTGGCTATGGAGCTCGAGGGTTTGAGGAAATACACAAAACAACCATGGGTTAATCAACATGGCCCGGAAGCAGTTCATGAGGGTGAATACTCCGATCTTTATAATGTCTCGATTAATCCATATACGGATTCAATAGAGTCTTCGAGTCTCTTCAATTCAGGTCAAGTTCGTTCGTTGTACCCAGTCGATGAACCTAGATGATTACCTGTTTTTGTTGCATCTTAACCAATATCCAGAACCTTAAGTACCAAGTTATTACATGTCATGTAACTCTTTCTATAGTTTGAATAATATTAGCAATAAACTCAACTTAAAGGATAACTTTAAGGTTGTTATAGTTTGCTTATCTGTTAAGTTGGAGAAGTTTTCGTATGCATATGGCATTATCCGAATAAGCAGGTTGTTATGTAATCCTATTATATACGAACCAATTAAGCGAACATGTACGGAGTTTGTTCATGTTTGATCTCTTAACTTTACCTGAACAAAACATATGAATTTTGTTGTTCATGTTTGTTGGTTAAAAAAATGAACATGTTTGTGTTCGTTGGGGGCACCTCATCCCTTCTTTGCCGAAACAAGTAGGACAACTCTAGGCACCCAATAAAGAATCTAGAACCAAGGTAGAATGTCAAAAAAAAAAAAAAAAAAAAAAAAACCCAAACTTGGTAATCCACTTCAATTTGATGTGTAGTGGCCAATGTTATTCAGCTCTTTGCATCTTAGAAAAGATGGTTCCGCAGACTAACTTTCATGGAAGGCAAAGATATAGTATGATACTAGACGAACCAGAAATGCCCAGAAGAGAACCAGCACCTTGCGGAAACCTACATTCAGTGTTCTAATTAGAGTGAACGTTTAATAGAAGTAAATTACATAACAAAATTGCATAAGTTTGTTTCATATTTGAATTCTTTTACACTCCTCAATTTCGGCTGGTAAATATTAATCAGGTTCAAGCTCCAACTTAACTCATTACATACTAGGTTAGTTACCCGGGTTGATATATAATATGTTATGTTAATAGATGTTTTGAATAAAATTACATGAAACATTGATTAAACAAAATACAAAATTACAAGATCAAGTTTCTAAAATTCTTATAGCACAAAAAAAAATCATATGCAATTTTTTGTTGGATCGTGATGAATAACTCCACGTCTGCTCGAGCATCACATGTAGGAAGTTGAAGAAGACTATGGCGGGATAGTGCTACAGTGATTCTAGATCTTGGTTTAAAAAAGCGTGAAGCGTACAAAAACGACAAGATATAAAATCAAAGCGCGAAGCACAAATCGAAAAGCGGCGGGCTTTTGGTACGTGAGGCGCAAGGTGCTTATATTTTTTTTTTATATATTCTATAGGCTTTTAGCATCCCTTACCCAAAATACAGTGATAAATTAGGTTTATATATGATTTAATGTATAAATCACTTAATGTATAACCATTTTAGCTACATGTATAACATTTTAAAGTACAAAAACACCTTCTGTACGAAAAGCACACGTCTCAGTGGGATTCTTTTCCAAAAAAAGCTCACTTTTGTGCGCTTTTTGTACAGAGCTCGCCTTATGTCACACAAGACGCCGCTCTTTGCGCCTAGGGTCGCTTTGCGCATAAGGCGCACATTTTTAAACCAATTTCTAGATATTGGTGACCCCCTTGACTAAAATAATTTAACAAACCCACCCGTTATAAGTCATAAAATGTCCAAACTACTTGTGACTCAAGAATGACATAATGCAATATGCAAATGGGGTTTTCTAATGGCACACCCCCTCTCTATCCGCACACTTTTCCAATTCAAGACGCATCGTATAGGCCTATACGATGCGTATTGAAACAAAGTAAAAGACATGGCAGACTGACAGGTACAGGTTATGTCTGGCGGCGGGCTTGATACGCATCGTATAGGCCTATACGATGCGTATCAAGGCACTGATTTTTTGAAGTTAATTTTTTATTGTGTTGTGTCGAATGCGGACCCGAGAAACGAAAGGGATTTCGAGCAGTTGGTCGATGATATGATAGATAAAGCTCTTGACACGATCATATCCATTTTCAAGTATTAGACTAGATAGTCCAAGATGAAATATATTAAAACCATTCAAGCCCACTAGTCTACAATGTGTCATGGTGAGATTTTTCAAGTTTGCATAGTGGGAGAAAAAACTAGCACCCCTGTCAATGTTGTCCTAATGCAATGAGACATAACTGAGATTTAAGCGACGTGTTAAAACGGAACATAATCCCAGATTGTCTAAAGAAGCGCTTTTATCATGTGTCATGTGGTAAACAACTGATTGACATTTTCAAACTTTACATTATCAGACTGTACTGTACCAGACCCCAGAACTTTCCCTTTACTATTATTACCAAAATGGGTAACCCCCGAAATCTTGTTTGAAGGGCTTTCTATTTCTGACATACTAGGTCTTTGTGCGTGATGATATCTGGGGTATTATACCTGGACTTCTGATTTTGCGGAAGCAATAACCTAGTCCTCGTATAATGCTCTGCACTTCTTTAATTATAAAGCTCACCCTCAGCATAAAAAAATGATGAAACATTGAAAAATGCTAATCATGTGCTGTTGAAGAAAAGATCCCCAAACGGGACACGCCTAAAGATGAGCCATCATCTTTTTGTCTGAACGGAAGTTCTAACCTGAGCTCTCATGGTCTCGCATTACCCATTTACAGATGTCATTAGTGTGCATTCACCTGTAAGACTGAATATAGGAGTCTGGATACGGGAGTATATTCTGAGGTGGGACACGCGAATAAGTTTAAGATCTAAAAACACTAATCTCGTATCTCGAAACAATTGAACTTTGTGTGAAAATTTAAGTGGATCAATATACTGACAATCTACGTGAATCATTTAGAACTTAAAATGTTTAAAGCTTAACGGTGTTAGTGATTTGTCTCATAAACTGATATGATCCTCTTACACAAACTCGCAAAAATATTGTTTGTAAATATTTCTTTACTGCTTTCCATTAAAAACAAAATCCAAAAAGCTTTTTGGAGTGTTTTAGCATAAAATTTTAAAAATCCAAAAAGATTTTATTTCATCTTATTTTCGACAACTGATGTTGAAAAGCTGATTTTCAAAATTCCAAGTGCTAAACATGATGGACAACATGTTTGGGAGAAGTTTGTTTAGAAAGAAGAAAAGTTATTCCTACAAGTGGTTCATCAAAGATTAAAACTATAAAATCATTTTTGATGTATTATCTACAATGTGGTTTCTAAATTCGTTAAATTTTAAATTTGTGAAATTTTTTTGAGGAAGAGGATGTGCAGGAATGAAGATTGGAAAGAGCCAGGTTCCGATACCTGAGGATTTTCCAGATCGCTACAGAGAACCAGGTTAAAATCTTAGAACCTGTGAAATTTCGAAGAGCCAGGTTTCTGATCCAAAGCCTGTAGATTATGATTTCCAGACTGCGATCCCAGATTATCGAAAGGGGGAGTCTGAAGACATTAAAGCCAGGTTCGATCCAAGAGGGAGTCTGTAGATGTGAGAGCCAAATACAGATCATGGATCAACATCCAAGGGGGAAGTTAGCTGCTGATGCTGAAGAACTTAAGGAATCAAGAGATCTGATCAAGAGAAGATAGAGTCAGATTGCGATTCTGGAAGAAAAAGTGAAAGAGAGAAGAGAGAGTTAGAGATTGAGGATGCTTACAATGGAGAATACTTTGGAGAGAGAACGGGAAGACTGATAAAGACTGAAGACTTTGAAGACTCGACACTGAAGACTTCGTCAACATCCAAGGGGGAGTCTGTTGGTGCATATGTCTGTCGACTTCGTCCTGTATCGAGTCTTGTAACTAGAATGATAGATCAAGTCACGTAGTTCGAGAAAAACAAGAATCATGTAAGATAGGGCCATCTCGCACGAAATGGAAATGCCATTTCGTACGAAATGAGTCTGGCCATTTCGCACGAAATGGTGAAGCCATTTCGTACGAAATGCCATTTCGTTTGAGTCCATTCCACACGAAATGGACTGCCTATAAATAGTGGTCTTGATCATTTCGTTTGTAAGGTTCTGATTCTGGTGCCGAGGTGCTGCCGAAGTGTCTCCAGGTTGTAAAACGTTGTGTAATCAATACAAGAGACAGTTTAAAGTGAATCTAGTGCTATACAAGCTGAACGAAGACTAAATCACTGAATTCCGCCTCTGTTTTAGTCAGAATTCTCTTCTGAACGACTCGTTTGGTCGTGCAAACGATCCTTCATTCTACAACTTTGTCTTTTCTGCAGACACTTGGGCACGCCCCCCGTGTTCAATGAGCACGGGGCGTGTTCAGCCTTCTGATCTCTTGTTTTTGCTTGGGAAGATGTTGTCGAGGGGTCGGGCATGCCACGTTTATTCCTTTTCTTGTATTTATGTTAGATTTAGCTGCATTTTTGCTTCTTTTGTCCATTTGAGCTCATTTAATCCTGAAATTACAAAAGGAAGACAAAAGCACATTTTTTCCAACATTAGTACTAAAAAAGGGTTAGTTTTATGCATCATTGGATGTAATTTATATGTTGCATTTTACACACATCAATAGCTTAACGTACTTAAGTTTTTTTTCTGAATTACAAACTGATGTTTTAGGGCTTTTGATTAGAACGAGGATACGAGTTGATTGATGTAAAATTTACCTCGAAATATTGCCCCAAACGACGAAAACGGTGCTTCAATTCGGGTGTTTAAACTTCCAATTAACAAATATCAAGCCGTTTGAAGCATCGTTTCGAGGTAAGTTTTACATAAATCAACTCGTATCATCGTTCTGATCAAAATCCATAAAACATTAGTTTGTAATTCGGAAAAAAGCTTAACTCCGTTAAGCTATTTTTAACGGCGGACTATTATCGGCCAAAAATGGACCAGTTTGGATTATTATCGGTTATGAGTTAGGATTATTATCGGCCAAATTCAGAAAGTTGGGATTATTTAAATCCAATTTGCCTTTATTGTTTATATCTGGATTTAGAGTCCTTCCTTTATTCACCTGATCTGGAATGGGCATTTTGTGACGCCCTTTGCACATCCGGCGATGGAGTTGGAGTTTCAGGTGAAGAATTATGATGTGTTTGGAGCCGATTTGATCAGAATTGTGACGATTTCTGGTGAGAGAGGGATTTCCGGTGAGTTGATTGACGATTAGTTCCCGATATCGGTAATTTAATATAATGCAGAATTTATATAATAATAAAACATTACGGAAGGGCACATTTTTTCGAGCACGATCAGGTTATATGAATTCTCAGAGACGCCCCTGAATCTAAATAACCATTTTATACAAGTCATATGGTATTAATAATTCCAATCTCATACTTAGGTTTAATATATAAATGTTATTTTTCTTACTTTTTTATGATAGTAGTATATAAGAATTGAGGTTAGATAATGTTCTAAAACCATTGTGTCGAATAAGAAGCTTTGTGTGATAACCTATGGAGATGAAAAGACCTTCAAGATTTGTTTAGAATATATTTTTGGTCAAACATAATGTAATAATACATTTATGTACTTACTTTTTTGGTGTGTTATTCTCTTGTGACTATAGGTTTGGGATGTAGCAACTAGTACAAAGGTATACACTTTTGAAGGTGATAATAATGCTCCTGTTTATTCCGTATACCCTCACTTCAAGGAAAACATTCAGGTAACTTGGTGCACAACAATGTGTATAGTGATGGTTGAACAAGGTTACTATGGATCCAAGGTAAAATACCATTGTTCTTAAATTTATTATTAGATGCTTCAGGGGTATTTTCGGTATGTAATGTTCGTGCAAAAAAATGCAGGTTCCAAGTCAGGTCGACATGGGTCAGAAGTTCAAGTGGAACAACTGGGCGCCAATTAAGGTGACCTTTTTTGGTTTGGAGAGCATCTAGGGACCGATTACCCACGAAGGCTGCTTTGGAGAAAAGAGGCATCAGCATTGGCTCGTGAAACTGCAATTTTTTTGTGGAGAAATTAAGTAGGCAACATACCATATATTTGTGTCGTGTGGTTTTGCTCAGGCAATTTGGGATGCGGTGGCTCAATGGTTTAAACAGTTTGATTTAGAGTGTAGAGTGACAGTAATTTTTTGTCTATTCGTGTATACAAATTTAAAGATGAGATTATTGTTACTTCCTTATATATAATAATAATTTATGGCATAAATTTAAGTAAATTTTTTAAAGGCATCATTTATTTATTTTTAGGGAACTGGTCTCACCATTTCTAATACCATGCTTGATGTTCTCTCAAGTCTCAACTTGGACAAGCTCTTAGTTGCTTGAGATTTGATGAACTCTTTTGATATATATGCATCAAGGTAGCTTCATTGATTTTAAACATATTCTTATGTTTTTTTGGTCAAGTGTACTCGATAAATTTCATTTAATTCATATGGGTTTGTTCTTAATGGGACGATACATGATTGGTTGGGGCCGAATGTTAGTGCACTCCAGGTGCTCGACCTAAGTCAAGCTTAGTTTTTGGTCCAATTCTATAGTCAATTGGGTCTTTGAACCAGCTTAATGTGTTCCGTTAAATTGTGTTTAGTTAATGGATAAAAAAATCATTTACCTGTGTTTCTTTAAAAATGCATCAATCAAATGTTTATTCATGTCAATCATAAGGACTTTGCTATGTAAGAAAAAAACTTATAATTGTTTATTTATATAAATTTGTGCTATTATGTAGTCTATTAGTTTGTTGGTTGTTAACTATGACATCCTATAGAGCGATCTGTGGAAAACAGGCATGGTCGTGTAACTGGTAAACAAATAAAACCCGACAAGCCGAAGACATAATGTCCAAGTCACATTGCGTAGCATGTGAAAAAAATGACCAAAGTGCATTAATCTGGACCAAAAATCAAGCCAATTCTATTACGTCCAAGTCACGTTTCGTATTCATGTATTTCAATTATGTGTCATTTTATATTTACGTTAGTATTGGAACGTTTCTTTCATTAAAAGATTTATGTCAACACTGTTAAATAATATATTATTTTGTGAAGACGACCGTGTAGTACACTGGTCAATGACATGTTATGTATTCGACTTAAACTATAAATGTTTACAAATTTATGAATTATATCATTTTCTTTTACAACATAATAATATTAACTAGGGTTAAGACCCGCCCGCGTTGCGGCGCGGGTACATCGTAAACATTGAATGGATTAGTCCAAACGTTATATGATGCATTAACCATATGAAAACACACATTTCGACGTATCCGGTTGAACTCCGTGTAACTTGTATAAGCATTGTGATTGGATCAAACGTAAAGTAAATGGAATTCATATCGAACAATCGTAACGTATTATATGCGACCCAACTCATACATAGAAAACATAACGGGTTTGAAGGAAAATATGCACATGTAATCAAAAGGGATTAATTAGAGCTTTCGGAAAAAGGGAGAAACAGAAACTATAATTTGACTCCACTCGGTTTGAAAAAAACTTTAAGAAACATACATAAAATAAACACGAAAACATATTATATTTGACCTGAATCATTTCCCAAAAAAGTTTACGTCTAAACGTAGAACAACCTGAATTTATACCAAAACGTACATAAAAATATGCACGTAAAAATGGTTTCTTTAAACGAAAACATATTATATTTGACATGACTCGTCTATAAAAAAGTTTACGTCGGAATGTAGAACAAATCATATTTATACATACCCGTACATAAAATATGCACGTAAAATGTAGTTTTTAAGTAAAGGAAGTATAGGAGTAAACCGAAACAAAATATTAGTAAAAAATTTAATAGGTTAAAAACGTTCGTAAAACCGTGCCAAGTAGCACCAATACCACAACTACATCGACTCTCAACATTGTAAAAATAAAATAGATAAAATGGTAAAAATTACACTAAACGAAAAGGAGACTAAAATTGTTGAACCACGCACACCCGTTACAGTGTCTTAATACGAAGAAATTAACCAGAAACGTAAAACATACAAAATAATAACTTAGTCGATCTAGGACCCGCCCGTTGCGGGGAAGTTTTCAAAAGGAAAAAAATGGACGCGTTGCGACGGGTCTGTCAAATATGAAAAAATAGAGCAAAAACGTTGAACCTCACATACACGCTACGACATGTTAACTCGCAAAATTTAGAACGAAACGTAAAACGAAAAACTTGCGAAAGATAAAAAGTATGGGGGACCAAAGTTGTAAATAATAAAGTGTTGTGTTAAATTACAAAAGATGAAAAAATTTGAGTTAAAAGTAAAAAAATTTAAATGGGTTAAAATGTAAAAAAAAACTTTAAGGTTGAAAGTGAAAAATCAATTTTTTTTTTAAAAAAAATCTCCAAACATAGGGTACAAGTCATGATGCACAAAAAACTTGCTAATTTATATATGGAATAATATTAACCTTTCAATAGTTAGTATTTCTTTAATTTATAAATATAACTAGGTTAATGTCCGCGTAATACGCGGGCTTCAACCAAAACCATATTATTTACTTTGAAATGAAATATTCTGTACAAATATATACTATCATCATTGACAAACGGGGCACTTTACGGAAACGTACGGTCACGTGAGTATTCGGTATTGGAAAAACAGTTTAGTCGCTTACTTATGGGGTAGCTCCCCATGGCATGTATAAACGAGTAAATTAACTGGTTAAAACAAGTTTTCGGAATTAAAACTGGAAAACTGCAAACACGTGAACTCGCCAACATTATGTTGACACTCTACTGCATGCTTTGCAGGTTGCTCGATACAGCTTTGGACGGACGTTGCAATCGGATGGAGTGCGTGGTTCGTAAGTAACATGTTAATAAACTTGTGGTTTCAATTATGATGCGTTTTCTTCCCCTTTCCGCTGTGAACTTAAACTATGTTTTGAAAAATTTAAATTAGGTCACTAATTATGCTAATGTTTATAACAATAACTAATCCGTTCAAAATAATTAGTGGCTAAGATCCTGGTCGTCACACGCCTCGGGGTAATACTCTGCGTGTGGATGTTGAGGGTGTGACAGATACATTGGAAGAAAAATACAGAAAACTATTCAAATGCCGGAAAAAACTTCCTTGTAGACTACATTTGTTGTTTTACTCGTTACCTTCTCATCTTTGTCTACAGAACTTCTTAGGAAATTTCTTCTAACAGTTACCGTCGACCAAAAACTCGTTATTTTTTTTCAAATTTAATACTATCTAAAAAGACACGGCCTGAATAACAAAAACAATAAAATTAATAAAAGTGTAACGAAGTTTAATGATTGAAAATACATATCCTGACATACAATTTTGGATTTTACATCAACTAGGCTCCGATTTATCATCGTTCTATAAGAACACCCCAGGAAAGAATGAAAAAAATTGGTAGCTTAACAAACGGATACAAGTTACCGCTAGAAAGATCCTTAGGAAGAAGTGGCATGATATTATCACAATATGGTAGCATCTTGTCATCCAAAGCCGACATATATAAATAGTCAGTATTGATAATTTAAGAATTATTTAACGACTAAAATAAAACTTACATATAATTTTGGAATTATACATTCACTCATGAGTAAAAACCGGTTTCTAATTGTTATAAGACAACTACATTTCCGAATTAATTACATCTTTGAGAAAAAAAAAGTCAAATCATAAGCAAAGCAAACCAAATCTAATTTCTAAGAATATTTCGAACAAATCCATTACAATTCCTTCTTGACCAAACATGGTTAGACTTCCAAGGGTCAAATATTGAGCATGCTCAACCTGGAAAAAAAGGAGGTTCACGGGTTATGGGTTTTTTAAAAAAAATTATATTTATAAAAGAATTTTTTTATATGATTTCTTATAAGTGGATAAACATTCATGTTTAACAAACATTACGAAAAAAAATTGTACAAAAGATTAAATGGATTTGTCACGGGATCCGAGTATATGGATTTAAGGCTCAAGCTCGGCTCGGGTTCTATAAGGCTTGCCTCGTTTAGAGCTTTTTCTCGAGCCGATCTCGAGCAGCTTGCGAGCCGCTCAGCTCACTTGCACCTAAGCACTGGTAATCACACATAACATGCTAATTTAAAAAAAAATAAAAAAATAAAAACTACAGCAATATCAAACTTACTAAAGAGAATAAAATGCCCGTTTTTATGATGTAAGTAAAAAAAATTAACATACAAAAAAGTTATTGCCATTTAAAAATCGCAAGGGTGTCAAGTTCCATTGCTAGATATCACCATGATCTTTTAAATAATACCACTTTTGGCAACCATGCGTTTCCCAAAGTTGTACATAAAACTACGTTGACTCGAACCATTCTACTCGAACAAAAGTTCCATTGCTACATATCACCAAGATCTTTTAAATAATACCACTTTTGGCAATATTATCAATTGCCAAATCACATCTAATGAATAAGATCACCCCTCTTTAAACCAACACAGGAGCTAAAAAAGAACACAAAATAAATTGAGCCCGATCGCACTACTAAAAACCCATACTTGCAAAAAAAATAAAAGGATCAAGGGTATTGCACACCAAAATATACAAAAAAATGTTGTATTCACAGGTATGCATGCTGCCATAACGACATCAAAGGAACTTCTTTCCATCAAAAATTATGTCCGTTAATGCAAAAAAAATCACGAATCAATGGCGGAGGTTCAATATCCACAAAGAATAATGGTATGCTGCATCAATAGTTCGAATAGTAGCCACTTTGAATTTTAAATAACAACTTATAAGGAGCATACTGTTACTGTGAAAAAACACTGATTTCAATTGTTGGTTTAATCCAGGACAAACGGCAAGAATAAACCCCATGGACTTTTACCTACATTTTACAGATAAATACTTTTAATGCAAGGGAAAAAATTGGGGACAACCAGTTGGTACCGGTACCTAATTATTTTCGGTACCGAATTATTTTCAGTACCGATTTGGTACCCACTTTTACCGGTATTTACCGGATTTTACCTTCAAATACCAGTACTGATACCGTACTAAGCATTTGCGGTACCGGTACCCTATTTAGCGATTTTCGGTACCGGTACTGAGCTCATCCCTAGGGAGAAACTGAGACTACCTAGCAATCGGCAGGGATTAAAAGCAGTTGACAAAAAAGAAGCAAATATCAATACATAACGTAAAAGGTTCCAGAATTGATGTCGAAATCAGTTCATATTTCTTATATTGCTTCTTCACAAATATTCATTAAAGATTAAAAAAGGTACCATGTCAATTTTCATCTTTAGTTATCCTTATTGTGTCTCTTTTGTTTGACTCACTCCACCGCCACGGTGCTGCCAGTTCTGGGCGAAAAACAATAAACAGAAAGATAACGATTTAGGAAAGATGGGCCGAAAGCCAGGTTAGGAAACAGGTCAAAAGAGTAATTATGTGTGGGTTCAGGTTGATTCGAGTCAGCTTGATTGACCGAGAGTACTTTTTATCCAAATGTAATGACATCATATGATGGACACGTTAGAAGCTGCTTAAATTTTCATATTTGCAGTAGCTGAGGTGGCACCTGGAAGTCTAGTGTTCAGGAGTTCTTATGGTATCTTTCATAAGATGCTCAAAAACCTTTTCCCATTGTCAACTGCAACTCTTCCTATTGTTTATTAAGCCCAAATACAACAGATTGAATAAGCATAAAGTGAATTAAGTTATTAGTATATCGATTTCAGTATATATATTAATAAATTTACCTTCTTAAATCATTAGCAGCTGACTTTTTGGAGTATGGGTTGTTTGAGAACAAAACTCCACGAAGAGGCTTCCCATCTTTAATGGTCTCAATTGTATAGCAATTAGTGATAAACCTAAATCTTGTTGGAAGTTGCATTGATTTGCTTCACGTATGACATAAGTGAGTCAGGGTGATCCCACTACAAAACTCAGTTGGAATATTAATAATAACCTCAAAGCAGCCCCGGAAAAGTATCTAGAACTTACAAATTTGGTAACGTCTAACTCAGACTGCGCGCAGAGGATGAGTTTGGTGTAGCCAAGGGTGCAGAAGCGACAGACAACAACCAATCCGCAGTGGCCAGCGACAGATTTGTCCAGTTTGAGGTCAACCAGTTGTCACAATGAAAATTATTAAGCAGCTAAATGGAATAATAGACAAATAGCGAGGGGGTCATACGAGCGACATGAGTGGTATATTTTGCAAGATTCCTTAAATCGGCAAACATATTTTTTTAACTATTTGTTATTTTTGTGACCCCTTGGCTTCATCCTCTTCGTAGGAAGGATAAGTGGCTTGAATGACCAAGTCGCCCACCACCAGAAGGAACGATTAGCACAATTTAAACACATTTAAATCAGAGCTTCAAAGATGGCAGTGATAAATCATCATAAGTTTTCACAAAGTCGCCATAACCATCATCCTCGTCTTCTTCCTCTTGATCGTTCACCTGCTCAATCTTGCCTCCTAAAAAAACAAACAAAAAAAAACCCCATGATCATATAGAAATCTTAAACATAAATCCTAAAAATGCACATATTTCGTGAAAAAAGTCATAGGACCGGTGTTGAAACGGGAGAGTAAATTAAAAAAAAAAAGAATACAAACCTCATCATAAACGACCTTTTGGTTGCGCTAGAGTTCCAAAGGCGGAAGGACCACTCTTCCTGCATGAAATAAACCATTTAATTGTCTTATGTTTTAGACATCCAAGTACTTGTATATACGGTTGCCTGTTTATGATCTCGAACCTGATCTAGATTTTTTTTCCAATAGAAGATTCTACGTGGAATGCTTAGGTGGCTTAACCATGGGGTGACATGTGTCCCCCAATGCTCTCCGCGACCACGTGGAATGCTTAGGTTGCTCCCAACATAACCGGCCAGTAAGATTCTCCATTTCTGCAGTTGAGTTCATCAAAAAAATGGATTTTGAAACAGGGAAAAAGATAAAAAAAACATTGATTAAAAGAATTTAAAATTCATAACTTGGAGGTGTAAGATACTTGATCTAACCACTATCTTATGTAAGCAAAGGATATATATGTTATTAAAACTTGTAATAAGCATATTTTGTAACTTCGCTTAGTGCTGGATTAAAATAATTACCTTTCCACTGTTCTTGAAGCTTATTTTCATGTTTATAAACAGGTTGCGCAGCCCAGACAAAGTATCCTCCTGTTCACCTCCAGAAGCAAAATTCCATCTTAAACACAAATGGAAAAAACGGTTGCAAGTCAACATGCTAATATCAGTCCCCTGTCTTAAAATCAAAACATCACAAACACAAAACTAAATATCAGAAATCTCATTACTGACAACCCAACGTTGGTGTATCAATTAAGGCCTGATTTTTGCTCTCCTCGTAAGCTTTGCTAGGAGCAGGGGCGTCATGAAGTTTATTGTTATTAGGCTTAACTGGTAAAACAAACTATATTAAAGCATCTACTTGCAAATGAATGATAGAATTTTAATTTAGGGGTCCAATACGGGTCAAAGTGGGTGCATATTAGGGCTGCACGCTGTAGGTTCACATTTGGGCCACAAATACTAATGTCAGCACCATGAACCCGTATGTATTCAACCATTACCCAACCCCCTATCTATCACCTCAAATGCTAATATTTTTGATACAGCATCATAAATCTAAGTAATGAGAACGCTGGACATGCTTTAGAACCGGAACAGGAAGTAAATTTTTGATACTTACCTAATTCGTCAAAAACTTTTCTGGACGTGCACTGTCCCGCTGACTACTGCGAAATTCTATCCCTGGTCATCTTTTGTTTGCAGCTTCAAAATCTGATGTGAGAATGTCGTAAGTTTTTACAAAAAAAGTTGAATGTCACTATAAAATCTTGATGTAATAAGGTATAATTTGGATAGCAATAAGTTTTATGAATTAGGCATCGTTCAATTCAAAACAATCAGCTTCTAACTGTGCAATCGAAATCAAAACTTAAAATACAAGTAGATAACGAATCATTTGAATATGATGAATAGATTAATAAACCAACAAAGAATCTAACTTCATGAAACATACAGGAATAAACCCTTTGGCTTGTTGAATCAAAACCGTGAAGAGCTGACAGATCCTAATTCAACACACATCAATCCTGCACCTTCAATCAATCCAAAACCACAATATTTCTTCAAAATAACTAATTTATGTTTAGTAACAGAACTAATTATCGATAAATCGAGATCGAAATACCCCAGCGGCATGAGAATATTGCTATAATCTGACCGTACAATGATGAAGGATTCCGGCGCCGGAGATGAATAAAAACTTAAAACTTAAAACTTGTCCAACAAATCCGTATAAGAAATCGATCTTCAAATCATATAAACAAACAACATGATATCGGCTTTTAAAACCCTAAGAAAAAAGGAATAAGCTAATCGATCTTCAAATCATGTAAAATAACTTCATACATCATCACATAACAGTCAATAGATAAGAAATCAAAGTACAACAAACCATTCAAACAGAATCGATCAATAAGATGATGAAGAAGATATCAGAATATTTGAAGATTGAATAAACCTTGTCGCACAGGATCGATAATGATTTGAACGATTTGAGATAATGGGAGAGAGAGAGTATAGCAGAGGCGTATGTGAGAAGCTAATTCAATTCTTGATTTAGAGCTATGCCATACATGGCTGCTTATTTGGCATTAACCATAGGGTGACAAGTGTCCCCCAATGGTTTTGTTTATTATATATATAGATATAGATTATTTTCCCCCACATCGTACATTTCAATTAAATTATTACATTCGTTATTTACAACCCGTGAGTATTCACGGGTGATAACCTAGTATATATAATAAATAAAAATAAATGTTCACGTGGACTGTTTATAGCCTTCCCGCCCAGTATTGATTCCCTATTAGTGGGACACGTGGATCCCACCCAATTTGCTGTTTCCCTGTAACCTGACCCGTTAGTTTACTTTCCATACGATCCTTGATTCTCTTCAAACCCTAACGCTTTGTTCCCGAGTTAACTTAACGAGGGAAAAGAAAAGAAAGTAAAAGTGAGAAAGGAAAGGACGAGAAAGGAAAAAAAAAGATGTCTTTCCCACCATTTCCTCCCAAATCGGAAGGAAAGAAAAACTAAAGAATTTAGCCTAGTTTTCCTTTCTTTTCCTTCGTTAAATGAAACTCGAGAACACGACATGTTTTATTTTCCTTTCTTTTCCTTCCTTAAATAAAACTCTAAAACACAAAATATTTTTAGTTTCTTTTTATTTCTTTTCCTTTCCTTCCGTTAGTAAACTCTGGAACACAGTGTAACTTCAATTTATGTAAATCTTCTAACGGCGATTGTAATAGACCACCCTCATTGTCTCTTAGACTATCTCCAATGGGCCCTTGGAGACCAAGCCCTTAGAGGCCCTTGGATGCCCTTACTATTGGAGCTCATCCATCCTTAGAGGCCCTTAGGTGAGATGCCCTTGCACAAGGGCATGTGTTTGTCTTGGTTTATGTGATGAGGTGGGCTCAAAGTAAAAAAAAAAAGTTTTATTGAAATATTTGTGTGTAATGGGTAGTTGATGAGGTGGAAATTAAAAAAGGTAGGGATATTTGTAGTGTTGAAGATGAAATAGGGGTTTTTAAGGATTTGTAAGGATATTATGTGGCAGATGACGTGGCAGCTAAAGGCGCCTCAGGACGCTTTAGCATTGGAGATAGTGTTATTTTCTTTCCTCTCAAAACCACAACCCTCAACTTTCTATGTGCTTCATGCCGTCGCATATGATTTTCAATCTTCAGCCCTTGATTTTCCCTCCACCGTACGGGAGAGGTCCAGTTTTCAACTCTCAACGCGGGCATTCCGCCACTGTCTCCGGGCAGCCCCTACGTCCGACGCCGCTGCTATGAAGCTTTAAAAGGTGTACACAGGTTACACAATCCCTAGCTTGGTCTTTATTATCTCAACGGATTGATTTTGATTTATTATCTTCCTTTTGTTGTTAATTTGATTTATTGCGTCTTTTTTTTGGAACTATATGGAGATTGATTCAATCAATTTGTCCTTCGTACTGTTTTGTGGACTGTAGTTTGATTATTGTGAGTATAATGATATTGATTGGCAGGTTGAGAATGAGTAGAGTTTGCATCCTAGACATAAGTTACTCACGAGAAAGAATTTGAATAAGATCTGTTGACCCAGGACGATTTTGGTGAGCACTCCTTCACCATTCACCATTCTGTTTTGTTAATTCATGTACTGGTTATTATTACTATTGTTGGTTTTGTGAATCAAAATTTGAAACTTTGTTATTGGTATGAACATTAATATCATATACATGATAGTTATTACTATTGTTAGTTTTGTGAATCAAAATTTGAAACTTTGTTATTGGTATGAACATTAATATCATATAGATGATAGTTATGAATACTGATGTTATTGGTCAATTGTTATTTATTATCATCAAGATTGGAAGGTTTGCTTCTAGGATCATTACAAATGGCTCAAATATTACTCACATTTTCATCATCTGATCCAGCAATATATCAAACATGAGTTTTTAGTAAGTTGTTTTCTTTTGGTTAACCAATAGAGTTAGGGAAAATACATGCCTAAAATGTTATTCAGTTATGAGTTTGTGAACTAAAGTCTTGTGGACTAAAATCAACCAAGTACTTTGTTAAATTTTAAAAATGAAGCAACAAATGTAGAATACGATGTTTTAAAAACCGGTAAATACTGGCCGGTACCAAACACCCTAGTAAATAAGTGAAACGGCATAAGATTCGTACCGGTGGTAAAATCCGGTATACCGGTTTAAACCGTTATACCGGTACCGGCTTATGGTTATTTTAGTTTGGGTTTTTAGTATTCCAGAGTTCCATCACATACATATTGTTTTGGTCAAAAATTACCGAAGCAATTAAGTGATCAAATTAGTTAAGTGAGGTAGTGTGCTAAGAAAGTGTGTTGAAAATATGCTGATTAAGTTGTTTGCAAAAACAGTTTTCAGGATACGACTCAGGATATCGAGCTGTATTTGTAATCAAACAATGAGCAAAAATGTAAAGGTTGACACATGATGTACGAGGAAAGCCCTTGATCAATCTAGATCTCCGGCATAAAACCTCGGGAGCTGACAATCGACAGCTGCCTTGTTCTTCTTATTGCTTGAATAACCAGGATACAGTGCAGGATATGGCTCAGATCAATGCTAAGTGGTACAACGATTACAAGTGTCAAGTGTTGAGTGTTTGTGTGTAATAGAAAGAAAAAAGAAGTGTGAGTTCGAGATCAGAGAGTGAAGTGTGTGTTCCTATTGATCTGGCCTTCTATTTATAGTTTCAAATAACAAACCAACTCTCCTATTATTCCGGGATGCTGGGAATATTCCATTCTAAATGTTGGGGTTGTTTCCACTTGTTTTCCACGTGCTTATTGACTATAAAACCGGGTCTTCAGCTCATATAACCGTTACAATGTCAATAAAATTGACCAACATCCGATATTCTCGCGGAATATGCCTTTCTTCTATTCTGATCGTTACAAGACCCATTCTTCCACCATCAACGTCCATTTTTCAACCACCTTGAGCGAATCTTCAGGTAGATCAAGTCTTTTAACGTTGGTACCTTGCAACCAACGTTTTACAAGCCAATCGTTAGTAATAGTCAGGATACTACCTCAGGATATTACCAATATCCTGGCCCGATATCCTGATACGGTATCCTGATCCGGTATCCTGATCCGATATCCTGATCATATACAACTAATAAAAAATCAAGATACAAAGTCAGGATATGGGCTTAGAATTTCACCCATAACAATTGTCCCCAAAAATATAACTGTTGGATATCCTGATTCCAACGGATATATTTTTTTTTAGTCATTCCAACATGTCTGGTGTTAGGGGAGGATTTTCTAACAATTAGTGATCCTTACTTGTTATCCTAATAGTGATCCTTACTTCTGTGACAGATAGTGATCCTCAGAAGACCTTCAGGATCAGGATCATGGATCACCCTAAGGATCCTCATACTAACGATTGTTTGTTTATGTTTCGTATTGTTTTGCAGGAGTAATAAGCTTGACTTGGTCTTGGCAACGTTACTATGGAATATTCCACGGGTATTTCGCACACGTTTGAATGGAAATGGACGTTGTGGAGAACGTGGGAGCATGGCACAAAAGTCAGACAGTTTGTTAGCTTAGTTAGCTTTTATTTTGAAAGGGGTGACGAGCTATTTTGGAGAACACTTAGCCATTTTCAGCTACATACACTCCCGTACAACTGCACTCTCGAAGCTTTCAGCAAACATTTGACTGTTTTCACACACTTTTACACAATTAACCATAGTGATCCTTGTACCTAGCTCGTCACTATCCGAAGTTGTAAACATTTATTGATTTATTTGAGCTTGGTGATCGGTAGTTTCCATCACCCGAGGTTTTTTATGCCGGAGATCATTCATTGATCAAGGGCTTTTTCCTCGTATAAATCCTTGTGTTATTTGTGCAATTTACATCGAAGTGATCCTTATTATTGTTCTTCATTTCAAGCATCATTCCCCGTAACTAAGAGTTTGTTGCATTATCCTCATTAGATTTTTGACCAAAACAGTTTGGCGCCCACCGTGGGGCAATTGGTGCTTCATTCCTAAGAAATTTTTCTGTTGGTGATCATTCCGGTTCATTGCATACAAGTACATGGCTTCATCATTGAAGAATACCTCTACTGCAATGTCTGCGGTCAATTCGTCTCAGGGCATTCCACCTTTGCCTCCACCACCTGCTGGATCTCAGAAAAATGCTGAGAAGAAACCAACTCCCATTTTCTCCAAACCTCCAACTTCTTCTGCTTCTTACACTCCCACTACTAGTGACATGTTTACTTTGATTTTGCAGATGAAGGATCATATACAGCAACAGGATAAGACCAATGAAAAGATTCTCAAAGAAATCGGAGATCTCAAGAAACAAAAGAAAGCGGCAGAGGATCATTCCCCACTGGTGCCCAGATCTTTGAATTTTGATACTCCGGTGATTACTTCTCAGCCATCGGTGGTTCCAGATGTTCAATATGTGGGTGGACCAAAAGGAGTGCACTACGGATCAACAATAGTGACTCAGGCATCAGGAGCGCAGCAGATTCAAGGATCTTCCTTTGTTCCAGGATCATCCCAGGTTCAAGGATCCTCCTTTGTTCCAGGATCATCCCAGGTTCAAGGATCCTCCTTTGTTCCAGGATCATCCCAGGTTCAAGGATTCTCCTTTGTCCCAGGATCATCCCAGGTTCAAGGATCCTCCTTTGTTCCAGGATCATCCCAGGTTCAAGGATCCTCCTTTGTTCCAGGATCATCCCAGGTTCAAGGATCCTCCTTTGTTCCAGGATCATCCCAGGTTTAAGGATCCTCCTTTGTTCTAGGATCGTCCCAGTTTCAGGGATCCTTCCAGATGCCAGGATCCTTGAGGAGTTTGCAAACAGGAAGTTCCGATGTCCATCAAGGAGATTTTATTCCGATGCAGACCATTGCTTCTACTGGTCCTTCCATCATTCCAGAGTCCCAGCAATATGGATTCACATCCGGTGTTCCTAATTTAAACCCGATGGGAGGTAACACTTTTAATAATTCTCTCACCACTAACCATGGATTCATGCAGGATACAGGTATCAACCATGCCATGGCCAGAGAGTTGCAAAAATTGAAGGATATGATATCAAGTGTTCCAGGAGTGGTCAAACCTATCCCGGAGATTGCAGATGGAAGCCATAAGATATCTCGTTTTGCACCACCAATTTGTGATGCTGAGATACCCACAAGGTTCCATGTGCCAACCATGAAGCTGTATGATGGTTCGACGGATCCTGAGGAACACATAGCACAATACAGGGAGAGGATGGAGATCAATCCAATTCCAGAAAGGTTAAAGGAAGCATGCCTATGCAAGGGATTCGGATCCACTCTTACTGGATCAGCTCTCAAATGGCTGCTAAGTCTTCCCCCCTACTCTATTACCTCATTTGCTAATCTAGTTAACTTATTCAATAATCAGTTTTCTTGTAGTAGAAAATTTGAACGATTAACTAGTGATCTATATAGGATAACCCAGGGTCATAATGACTCATTAAGGGATTACATTACCAAATTTAGTAAAGAATCCTTAGACAATCCCAACTTGGATATAGCCACGGCTGTTGAGGCCTTCAAAATGGGATTGCTTAGGGATTCATTGTTCTATGATGATCTTGTTATGACACCGTGCAGGAACTTAGATGAGGTAAGAACCCGGGCACTCAGGTTCATCCGGCTAGAGGATGACAAGAGGATCTAGGAGAGATTAGCAGGATCCTTAAAGCAAGAGAAGCAAGGATCCTCGTTCAAGAATAACAAGTTCAGATCCTATAACAGATCTGATAAACAGAACGTGCATACTGTTGATCAGGAGGAGGATGATGAAGATTATCCTCCAATTTCTGAATATTGTTTTTCCGTTGATAACAATGAACTAATCCTTGCGATGCAGAACCTAGGTGATAAAGCCAGATGGCCTAGAAAAAATGACAGACCAGCTGCAACCAAAGATAAATCAAAGTGGTGTGCATACCATGAAGATTTTGGGCATCTAACAGAAGAATGCATTGCATTGAGAAAGGAAATTGGATACTTGTTGAGCAAGGGGCATCTAAAAGAATTGCTGGGTAGAAAAAAGTCAAGGACTCAGGATCCTGAAAGGATCCCTGAGAAAGCTTCGGCCCCTCCAGCAGATGCACAAGTAATAAACTTTATTTCTGGAGGATCAGACATCTGTGGTACATCCTTCTCAGCAGCTAAAAGTCATGCAAAGGAAACTAAAATGGATAATGGAGAAAGACCTGTTCGAACATCAAGTGTCTCTGAAGGAAAAGTCATAACCTTTGATGAGGATGATCGTGTTGATATCCAGGATCCTCATCACGATGGTTTAGTAATTACTCTTTTCATTTCTAACCATTTTGTCCGCAGGATCCTTATTGACGGAGGAAGCTCAGTGAACATTATCCAGCTTGATGTTCTAAAGAAAATGGGTATCCCTGAATCAGATATCATACCAAGATCCTCCGTGCTAGTGGGATTTAGTGGCGAAACTAAGAATACCCTGGGGGACATTAAACTCCCAATATACATAGAAGGCCTACATTCTTATCAAAAATTTTGTGTTATTGACTGTTTATCTTGTTGTAATGTTATCCTTGGCAGGCCCTGGATACACGATATAAAGGCAGTCCCATCTACCTACCATCAGTGTGTGAAGCTCCCTAGTCCTTGGGGAATAGTCAAGATTGACAGTGATCAGCAGGAGGCTAAGAACTGCTACACTTCATCGATGAAACCAGCCTCGAAGTCAAGGGAGCAATAGCAATCAAAGTATCCTCCAAGGGATGTCTTGGAGGCAAGAGAGCAGGATGTGGTAGAAATCCTCATGGATCCTGATGATCCTGAATCCAGAATCTATATCGGATCGGGGATCCTTGGCAAAATGAAAGAAGATCTCGTATCCTTCCTCAAAAGAAGGAAGACTACCTTTGCATGGAAACACGAGGATATGACAGGTATATCTAAAGATATTATAACTCATAAACTTGGCATTGACAGGTCATTCAAACCAATCCATCAAAAAAGGAGGAAGTTTGCACTCGAAAGAAATGCCATTATCTAGGAAGAGGTAGAGAAATTGCTCCGGGTAGGCATGATTAGAGAGGTCAAGTATCCAAGATGGTTGGCCAATGTGGTTGTTGTTCAAAAGAAAAATGGAAAGTGGAGGGTATGTGTCGATTTCACAGATTTAAATAAGGCATGTCCCAAGGATCCTTTCCCATTACCCCACATTGACTCCATGGCGGATGCAACGGCGGGTCATGAACTGTTGACTTTTATGGATGCTTCATTTAGATTTCAACAAATTCAGATGGAACCATCTGATCAAGAGGATACGGCTTTTATGACTCCAACTGGTATATATTGTTATATTGCTATGTCGTTTGGATTAAGGAATGCAGGTGCAACATATCAAAGGCTGGTGAATATGATGTTCAAGGATCAGATTGGACAAACTATGGAGGTTTACATAGATGATATGGTGGTAAAGTCCATGAAAGCTGAGGATCACCTAAGGGACTTGGAGGAAGCATTTGATATCCTTGACAGATATAACATGAAACTTAATCCTTCAAAGTGTCACTTTGGTGTTAAAGCAGGTAAATTCCTAGGATACATGGTGACCAAGAGAGGCATTGAAGCTAGCCCGGAACAGATCAAAGCCTTACTGAATATCAAATCTCCTGCCAATGCTAAGGATGTCCAAAGGCTAACAGGCAGGATAGCAGCTTTGAACAGATTTATATCCAAATCCTCAGAGAAGTGCAAAGAATTCTATGATATCCTAAGGAAGAACAAGAAATTTGAGTGGACTCAGAAGCATGAAGATGCCCTAAGAGCTCTCAAAGATTACCTATCCTCAGCCCCGGCCTTGATGAAACCAGAAAAAGGCGATGTGCTATCCTTGTATCTAGCAGTATCCTCAAAAGCAGTAAGTGCGGTCCTTGTTAAGGATCACGAAGGTACACAACATCCTGTCTATTATGTAAGTAAGAGTTTACTTGATGCCGAATCCAAGTATTCACACCTTGAAAAGCTTATTCTTGCATTAATTATGGCATCTACTAAGTTGAGACATTATTTTGAAACTCATGTTATTGTTGTTAAAACTAATTTTCCAATTAAGAATGTCCTCAGGAAGCCAGAGATGTCAGGAAGGATGGCTAAGTGGGCAGTGAAGCTTAGTGCCTATGATATAAGATATGAGCCTAGGACAGCCATCAAATCCCAAGCATTGGCCGACTTTGTGGCTGATTTCAGTAGTGATTTACAAAAAGAAGCTGAGTTAGAAGTCCAGCAGCTAGAGGAGACCGAGGATCCTTGGATACTCTATACTGATGGATCCTCAAACGTCAAAGGCACAGGGCTTGGTATACTACTAAAATCGCCACAGGGGGACATAATACCCCACTCTATAGCTTGTGAGTTCCAAACCACTAATAATGAGGCCGAGTATGAAGCCTTAATTGCTGGTTTGCAAATTGCTAAGCATATGGGGATCAGGTACCTTGAGGTACATATAGATTCATTATTAATTACAAATCACTTTAATGGATCCTATACTGTTAAAGGTGAAAAGCTAACCAAATATTTAGAGATAGTCAAAGAGTTGGCACTCTCTTTTGTTTCCTTTAGTTTGACACAGATACCAAGGGAAGAAAATACAGAAGCTGATGCATTGGCTAACTTAGGATCATCCTTGAAGATCCCGGAGGATATAAGTATCCCCATTATCCATATCTTGGCTCCTGCCATCGAGGATCATGTGGCCATGGAAATAGGGGAGGATTCTGCAATTATCCCTAGTGAGGATACTCAATCTTGTTCAAGATCAGGATCATGGATCTCACCAATCATGAGATACTTACAACACGGAGAGATTCCTACGGGAGAAAATCCTAGGGCTTTCAAAATCAAGGTATCTCAATTCACAATCTTAAATAATATGTTGTATAAGCGATCTCTTGCAGGACCATATTTAAGATGCATTGAGGATCCTGAAGTCCAAGAAGTTTTAAAAGACTTCCATGAAGGATATTGTGGAAACCACACTGG
Organism: Helianthus annuus; assembly: GCF_002127325.2. NCBI lineage: Eukaryota > Viridiplantae > Streptophyta > Magnoliopsida > Asterales > Asteraceae > Helianthus > Helianthus annuus. The sequence continues at coordinate 61,311,052 of NC_035447.2, read as the reverse complement.
GGGCAGGGCATTGTTCTCAAGGATCCTAAGGACAGGATACTACTGGCCAACTATGAAAAGGGATGCTGTGGAATATGCTAAGAAGTGTGATCCTTGTCAGAGACACAGCAATATCCTTCATCAGCCGGCTGAATTTCTACATCCTATATCCCCCTCTTGGCCATTTATGAGATGGGGCATGGATATAGTTGGTAAGCTCCCTAAGGCACCTGGTGGAAAAGTGTTCATGCTAGCCATGACTGATTACTTCTCCAAGTGGATAGAAGCTGAAGCTTTTGCCCAAGTCAGAGAAAAGGAAGTTATATCCTTCATTAAAAGAAATATTATAACTAGATTTGGTATTCCTTCTGAAATTATATGTGATAATGGTTCACAATTTATTGGGGGCAGAACCACTAACTTTTGTGACAGCTGGGGGATTAAGATGATAACATCAACACTAGTCCACCCACAAGCTAATGGTCAAGCAGAATCATCCAACAAGATCATCATCAACAATTTGAAGAAGAAGCTTGGATCCAAGAAAGGGAAATGGGCAGAAGAATTAACTTATGTGCTTTGGGCTGATAGGACAACCCCTAAGAATGCTACTGGTCAAACACCATTCTCTTTGGTATTTGGGGCAGAATCAGTGATCCCAACAGAAATGGTGGTTCCAACTGCTAGAACAAGTACCCATGATCCTGAGGAAAATGATGAGAACTTGGCTCAAGACCTGGATACTATTGAGGAAATCAGGGATCTGGCTAGGATAAGGATGGCCAGTTATCAACAAAGAATGGTTGGTGCTTACAACAAAAATGTCAGGATTAGGAAATTTCAGATTGGTGATATGGTATTAAGGAAAGCATTTCAGAATACCACCAATCCTGCTGATGGAAAATTGGCACCAAAATGGGAAGGCCCTTATTTGATTGAAGCTGAAGCAGGAAAGGGGGCATATAGATTGCTGACCATGGAAGGTGATTTGTTACCAAGAGCTTGGAATGCTGTCCATTTGAAGAAATATTTCATGTGAGCAGGATCCTCATGGCACAGATGATCCTTACATTAGGGGTATCCTTGAAGGATCCTTAAAGCATCAATGATCCTTATTCTGGTAATGTCCTAATCTTGAACTATTTCATATCCTTATTTTCTCATATAAGGATAAGGATCATGTGTCCTTTATCCTTCTCTCACATGATTTTGAGTTTTGAAAGTTCAGGTATCCTTAGCAAAGCGTTTATTATCTACAGAAGCAATCCAGTTCCTTGGGTTTAACCCCAGTTATTTGGGCTTGACCCCAGTTCCGCCTGTAGCGCATGATGATCCTGGTATGGTTCAAGGCAGTGGGACCAGTACTCGCTTTAGGGGCTGATAATTCCATTGTACTGGCTATACCTAGGATCCTACGTATAATGGTAGACGTACCATACATCCGTTCCTAAGGTTTCTAACGTTTTCACGTTAGCTAAGGTTTTGGCATTGTCATGTCACTAAGTTTGGATAGTCGCCAGTTAGGGCCATACTCCAGTTTACATACGATCCTTGGGCTTGTCCCCAGTTATCCTTGGGCTTGTCCCCAGTTATCCTTGGGCTTGTCCCCAGTTTCTAACTCTTATCTTATATTGGCTTAGTCCCAAGTTATGCTCTATTTCAGGTCCTTGAAGTTAAACAACTAGGGATCCTTGATCCTTACTTCTCTCTAAGGTTTATCTTATAGTTATCCTGATTATGGTTAGGATCCTAACTTGGATCCTCAGGTATGATCCTTAACTATTTCAATTCTATTCGTTGATTATTTGAATAACCCTTATACTTTGACAACTGAACTTATGATCCTTAAAATATACTACTTTTTGGGATTTTTCAACTATAGGATATTTGATCATGGATCATATCCTAAATGTTTTCAATCTGACTTATTCAAAATTGCTTATTTAATAAGTGTACATCAAAACAGTTGAGAATTAAAGGAACCAAAAGGATAATAACACAAGATAAGCGACAAAAGATTAAGATTTTATTTATTAACAAAAAGATTAACCCTTCAAAGGTTGTCAAAATTACCTACCCCGAGCATCTACCAGCAATACGTGGCCCGTCCGCTGGGGTAGTGTTTTGGTCAAAAATCACACAAGGATAATGCAACCAAACTCTAAGTAAACGGGGAATGATGCTTGGTTTGTTGAAAAAGTAAAGGATCACTTTAGTGAGAAATATGCAAGTGACACAAAGATTTATACGAGGAAAAAGCCCTTGATCAATGAATGATCTCCGGCATAAAAAACCTCGGGTGATGGCTGTTTTGGTCAAAAATCACACGAGGATAATGTAACCAAACTTTATGTAAACGGGGTATGATGCTTGGTTAATTATGAAAATAAAGGATCACTTCTGTGATAAAAGATGCAAAGACACAATGATTTATACGAGGAAAAAGCCCTTGATCAATATATGATCTCCGGCATAAAAAACCTCGGGTGATGGCAACTACCGATCACCAACTTATATATAATAAAAATGTAGTTACAACTTCGGATAGTAATGAGCTGAGTACAAGGATCACTGAGTGTCTAAGTGTTTGAGAGTTGTGTCGTATGTCGTGTGTGTTCTTCTGAATGAAGAAGAGTGGTATTTATACATGTGTAGGTGATCTATTTTAGGTAAAATGACTAATTATCAGCTCATTACCCCTTTAGAAATAAAGATAATCTAGCCTAAATTGCTGCCCATGAATCAAGCCATGTTTCCATATCCTGTGCAACGTCTATCTCTGATTTAGCTCTTGCCATATTTGTGAAGACGCGTCCCTGGATCATGGTCTTTAGAGCATATCCTGCTAGATGTTCCTGCAAAACAACATTGTATTAAGCGGAAGTGGCCGTTAGTATGAGGATCACCATAATGTCCCATGATCCTGATCCTGAAGTTCTGCTGAGGATCACTGTCTGCCAAAGAAACAAGGATCACTGGTTAGGATCATGTGTAAGGATCACCTATAAAAATCCAGCCCTAACAATTGCCCCCAAAATATAAGGAGTTAATTGTAAATAGACGAGTTATATTTTGTTTCGATCTTATCTCTAACGGGCGACTCCAAGAAACTAGCCGTTATGCTCGGACTAGCCGTTGTGATCATTACGTCAGAGATGTGACAATCCTGCAGATCATGATTATAAATAGGAGATAGGGTGAGGATCAGTTTGCATTTAAATTCGAGATATCTTCCCTTTATAACCGCTACCGAAGACTGATCAGGTATCCTCTGCTTCTCTCTTTCCCTTCTTCCTTCTCTTTGCTCTGTTTTTTCTACTCCGTCTCTGTTTCTGTTCCGTCACAAACATGTTGCTCCGGAATTCTCCACACAAGGATTCCAAGAAGGATAGTCCCCTGAAAAGCCAAGGGATCATTAAGGATTCTCCTACGGAGAGATGTTGCTTTACCGATGCTCATGTAGATAGGATTCGACATTGCTTTCCGGCGGATGCCGTTTTCAAATCCTTCACACCCACTGCCTTGAGTGATTTTACTTCAGATACCTGGGTGATCTTTCCTGCAACTCCATTTATCATAGGATATTCGTATCCTTTTCCGGCCTTCACCCAATCTTTCTTTTCTCTGACCGGCATATCTTATATCCAAGCCATGCCGATGATCTGGAGGGTCTTGTATACCTTCGAGAGGATCATCGAGCAGAAGGGGATTGATTTAGGGATGGCAGAGCTGGCCGCACTTTATGATCTTACCACGTTTGGCTCTCATCGATGTTTGTTGAAACGGAAGGCCGGGGAGGATCATCCTGTTTTGAAAGTTACCAAAAATGACACAAATTGGAAGCGCCGTTTCTTCTTCGTGAGAAGGGATTCCCTCCCTAATGGGAATGATCTGCCCAAGGAGTGGGTTACTCATGGTAGGGTAGAGGATCCTCGAAGGATCATTATCAGTCTTGTCTCATTTGATGAAGATCACTAATATCTCTTTTTATTTCTTGTGCAGCTATATCCATTACTCATCTAAAGTTAAGCCCCGCTGCAAAAGAGAGAGTCCTAGCTTTTAAAAAGCTTGATCCTGAAGTCAGAAGCTTCCAAGTCACTATTCAAGATTCTCAAGAGATATCCTCTGCATCTGCCACCATGTCAAGTAAGTATCCTCATAGAAAGTAAGTTTTATGTAAAAGTATTTAATTTAACAAGGGAACTTATCTTGTTTTTGGAATTGTGTAGGTGCTGGAAAATCTGCCAAGTCTGCCAAATCTGCCTCCTTGTTTGGGATTGATGATCTTGCCAAGGTCACGTCTTCGAAGAAGAAGACTTCGGTTGCTAGTCCTTCTGCTTCAGCCCCTAAATTACCCATTAGGGGTAAGGGAAAGAAGAGGAAAGTTTCTGAGGATCTTCAAGGATTCCCCCTCCTCCGTCAGCAATTTCTTGATTCTGTCAACGAGGTCAGAATCACTGCCCCTGTTGGTTATCCTGATGGTTTTTGAGGATTACCCGTGTCTGACGTTATATCCCGTTGTTTTTGCAGAAACTTACTGAAATAGAATCTTATGTTGGCCACGTTGAAGATCAGGATCGCCAGATTGCCGACCTTCATCAAATGGGTGTGCTGAAGGATCTCAAGATCACCAATCTTGAGAAGAAGATCCGGGCCGTTAAGGATGAGGCTGTCAAAGCATTGATCAAGTTCGATTATGAGAAGCATGACATTACTCAGGATGCTAAAGTCTCTGCCGCGATAGCTATGTACAAGATACAACTGCAGATGGCCACGGAGGCTCAGGATCCTTCCTTTGATAAGAGCAGATGGGACATTGAAGGCTGGAAGGCAAGGCTAGCTGAGTTGGAGGATGACGATGATGTTGAGGATATCCCTATGCTTGAAGGTGGAGATGCCGGTAAGGATCAGGGGGAGGCGAGTGGAGCTGGTGGTGATAGTGCAGCGAAGGTTTGAGCTGCAAGATTGGGCAATGATGGAAACTTCTAGACATAGCCGGAGCCCAATTTTTAAATTTTGATAGTAGTTTGTGGTGTTTAAAACAATTATGGTCTGTAATCTCTGAACAATAGTTTCTTAGGGTTAAGGATCCTGGATCCTTAGAACAATAGGTAGGATTACAAAAGGTGGAGGGATCCTCTGTTTGGGGGATGAAACCTTTGTGATCCTGCCGCTTTTATTTCCTGCAAAATGCTAAGACCGCATAGACAATGGACACCCTTTGCCAACCCATGTGGACGGGCCACGTTTTGCTGGTAGAAATGTGGGTTGGCAATTTTGACAACTTTTTGAAAGGGTTAATGATCCTTTTGTTTAATAATATAACTTTAATCTTTCTGGCTTATCTTGTGTTGTTATCCTTCAATAATCCTCTTATTTCTCAATTGCTATATTTGTTAAAATAACAAGAGTTGAAAAAGTGTTTAATAAACTTAGGATATGATCCTAGATCAAATATCCTCATATTGAAAATTCTCAAAGAGTTTTAGTTCAAGGATCATAGGTTCGGTTGTCAAAGTATAAGGGTTGGTTAGGATAAAGAGTATAATCAAAAATAGTCAAGGATCATACCTGAGGATCCACGTTAGGATCCTATCCTTCAATCATAGATAAGACTTTGATAGTTAATAAGTATTAAGGACCCTTATATGTTTAGACTTCCAAAACCTGAAAAGTGAGATATAACTTGGGACTAAGCCAATGTAAAAGATAAATTAGTAACTGGGGACATGCCCAAAGTATAACTGAGAATGATCCCAGAGGATCACTGGGGACAAGCCCATAGGATAACTGGGGACAAGCCTGGAGGGTAACTGGGGACAAGCCCAAAGGATCGTATGTAAACTGGAGTATGGCCCTTTCTGGCAACTATCCGGACTTAGTGACATGAAAATGTCAAAACCTTAGCTAACGTGAAAACGTTAGAAACCTTAGGAACGGATGTATGGTGCGTCCACCATTATACGTAGGATCCTAAATATAGCCAGTACAATGAGGTTGTCAGCCCCGAAAGTGGGTACTGGTCCCAAAGACGTGAACTATACCAGGATCATCGTGCGCTGCTGGCGGAAACTGGGGATAATCCCAAGGATAACTGGGGTTGGACCCAAGGATCTGAGGTGCTCTTGGAGATCTTTGACGATTTGCTGAAGATACCTGAACTATCATAACTCAAATGGTTTGTGAGTAGAGGACGAAGGATACATGATCCTTATCCTTAGGCAACAAGTAAGAAAATGCAATAGTTTTAGGATAAGCATATTACCAGAGTAAGGATTACTGATATCTTCAGGATCCTTCAAGGATACTTCAATGTAAGGATCACATGCAGGAAGGATCATGTTCACATGAAATATTTCTTTAAGTGAACAGCATTCCAGGCTCTTGGTAACCAGTTTCCTTCCATGGTTAGCAACCTGTATGCCCCCTTTCCTGCTTCAGCTTCAATCAAGTAGGGACCTTCCCATTTTGGTGCTAGCTTCCCGTCAGCAGGATTGATAGTATTTTGAAATGCTTTTCTCAACACCATATCTCCGACTTGGAACTTCCTTATCCTGACATTTTTGTTGTAGGTACCAGCCATTCTTTGTTGGTAGCTTGCCATCCTTATTCTAGCTAGATCCCTGATTTCTTCAATAGTATCCAAATCCTGAGCTAGGATTACAGCATTTTCTTCAGGATCACGAGCAATGGTTCTAGCCGTTGGGATCACCATCTCTGTTGGGATCACTGCTTCTGCCCCAAATACTAAAGAGAAAGGTGTTTGGCCAGTGGCATTCTTAGGAGTTGTCCTATCAGCCCATAGCACATAAGGTAACTCCTCTGCCCATTTTCCTTTCTTGGATCCTAGCTTCTTTTTCAGATTGTTGATGATGATCTTGTTGGATGATTCTGCTTGACCATTGGCTTGTGGATGAACTGGTGTTGATGTTATCATCTTAATTCCCCAACTGTTACAAAAGTTAGTGGTTCTGCTTCCAATGAATTGGGAACCATTATCACATACAATTTCAGAGGGAATGCCAAATCTAGTTATAATATTTCTTTTGATAAAGGATATAACTTCTTTTTCTCTGACTTGAGCAAAGGCTTCAGCTTCTATCCATTTAGAGAAGTAGTCAGTCATGGCAAGTGTTTTGGTCAAAAATCACACGAGGATAATGTAACCAAACTTTATGTAAACGGGGTATGATGCTTGGTTAATTATGAAAATAAAGGATCACTTCTGTGATAAAAGATGCAAAGACACAATGATTTATACGAGGAAAAAGCCCTTGATCAATATATGATCTCCGGCATAAAAAACCTCGGGTGATGGCAACTACCGATCACCAACTTATATATAATAAAAATGTAGTTACAACTTCGGATAGTAATGAGCTGAGTACAAGGATCACTGAGTGTCTAAGTGTTTGAGAGTTGTGTCGTATGTCGTGTGTGTTCTTCTGAATGAAGAAGAGTGGTATTTATACATGTGTAGGTGATCTATTTTAGGTAAAATGACTAATTATCAGCTCATTACCCCTTTAGAAATAAAGATAATCTAGCCTAAATTGCTGCCCATGAATCAAGCCATGTTTCCATATCCTGTGCAACGTCTATCTCTGATTTAGCTCTTGCCATATTTGTGAAGACGCGTCCCTGGATCATGGTCTTTAGAGCATATCCTGCTAGATGTTCCTGCAAAACAACATTGTATTAAGCGGAAGTGGCCGTTAGTATGAGGATCACCATAATGTCCCATGATCCTGATCCTGAAGTTCTGCTGAGGATCACTGTCTGCCAAAGAAACAAGGATCACTGGTTAGGATCATGTGTAAGGATCACCTATAAAAATCCAGCCCTAACAATTGCCCCCAAAATATAAGGAGTTAATTGTAAATAGACGAGTTATATTTTGTTTCGATCTTATCTCTAACGGGCGACTCCAAGAAACTAGCCGTTATGCTCGGACTAGCCGTTGTGATCATTACGTCAGAGATGTGACAATCCTGCAGATCATGATTATAAATAGGAGATAGGGTGAGGATCAGTTTGTATTTAAATTCGAGATACACTCCCCTTATATTCTGCACCGAAGGTTGTTCAGGTATCCTCTTCTTCTCTCTTTCCCTTCTTCCTTTTCTTTACTCTGTTTTTTCTACTCCGTCTCTGTTTCTATTCCGTCACAAAACATGTTGCTCCGGAATTCTCCACACAAGGATTCCAAGAAGGATAGTCCCTTAAAAAGCCAGGGGATTATCAAGGATTCTCCTACGGAGAGGTGTTGCTTTAGTGATGCTTACGTAGACAAAATTCGTCACTGCTTTCCGGCGAATGCCGTTTTTAAATCCTTTGATCCTACTGCTTTGAGCGACTATATCTCGGATGTCTAGGTGGCTTTTCCTGCTACCCCCGTTTGCTATAGGGTACTCGTATCCTTTTCCAGACTTTACCCAGTCTTTCTTTTCCTTAACCGGCATCTCTTACATCCAAGCTATGCCGATGATCTGGAGGGTTCTTTATACCTTCGAGAGGATCATCGAGCAGGAAGGGATTGATCTGGGGATGGCGGAGTTAGCTGAGTTTTACGATCTCACCACCTTCGGTTCTCACCGATATTTGTTGAAACGGAAAGCTGGGGAGGATCACCCAATCTTCAAAGTTACTAAGAATGATACCAACTGGAAACGTCGGTTTTTCTTTGTTAAGAGGGATTCAATCCCGGATGGGAAGGATTTGCCCAAGGAATGGGCCACTCATGGTAGGGTAGAGGATCCTCGAAGGATCACTATCAATCCTGTCTCATATGATGAGGATCGCTGATGTCTTTTTTCCTTTGTCTTTTATGCAGCTATTTCCATTGCTCGTCTGAAATTAACCCCTGCTGCAAAAGAGAGAGTGTTAGCTTTTAAAAAGCTTGATCCTGAAGTTAGAAGCTTCCAAATCACTATCCAAGATTCTCAAGAGATATCCTCTGCATCTGCCACAATGTCAAGTAAGTATCCTCATAAAAAGTAAGTTTTATGTAAAAGTATTTAATTTAATAAGGGAACTTATCTTGTTTTTGAATTGTGTAGGTGCTGGAAAATCTGCCAGGTCTGTTAAATCTGCCTCCATATTTGGGATAAGTGATCTTGCCAATGTCACATCTTCAAAGAAGAAGAAGGCTCCTGCTGCCAGTCCTTCAGCATCAGCTCCCAAAGCATCTATCCGGGGCAAGGGAAAAAAGAGGAAAACCTCTGAAGATCTCCAAGGATTTCCCCTCCTCCGTCAGCAATTCCTCGACTACGTGAATGAGGTAAGGATCACTGCCCCTGTTGGTTATCCGTCTCACATATCCTGTTTGTATATTCTGCTTTTCTTGAGGATCATCTGATCCTAAGCTTATCTTTTTTCTCCTGTTGCAGAAACTTGCCGAGATTGAGACCTATCTGGGCCATGTTGAGGACCAGGAGAGCCAAATTGCCGATCTCCAGCAAATGGGTGTGTTAAAGGATCTCAAGATAGGAGATCTTGAGAAGGGACTCCGGGTCATGAAGGCTGAGGCTGCTCAGAGGTTGATCGATATGGATAACGAGAAGCAGGAGATCACCCAAGATGCTAAGGTGTCCGCGGCAATTGCTATGTATAAGATACAACTTCAGATGGCCGAGGAGGCTCAGGATCCTACCTTTGACAAAAGCTCGTGGGATGTTTGAGGGTTGGAAGGCAAGGTTGGCAGACCTGGAGGACGAGGATGAGGCTGAGGAGATCCCCATGCTGGAAGGTGGTGATGCTGAGAAGGATCAAGGTGGAGATGCTGGTGGTGATGAAGCAGCGAAGGTGTAGGCTGCATGATTGGGCGATGATGGATATTTCGAGACTAGGCCGGAGCCCAATTTTTTAGTATTGGTAGTGGTTTTTTGTGGTAGTGGTGTTGTGAACAATTATGGTTTGTAATTTCTGAACAATAGTTTCTTAGGGTTAAGGATCCTGGATCCTTTGAACAATAGGTTAGGATTGCAAAAGGTGGAGGGATC
>NC_035447.2:59244631-59374572 GCF_002127325.2 Helianthus annuus | reverse complement strand
AGGCTATGGAGTGGGGTATTATGTCCCCCTGTGGCGATTTTAGTAGGATCCCTAGCCCTGTGCCTTGATATTTGAGGATCCGTCAGTGTGTAGTATCCATGGATCCTTGGTCTCATCCAGCTGCTGGACCTCCAATTCTGCTTCTTTTTGTAGATCACTACTGAAATCAGCCACAAAGTCAGCTAGTGCTTGAGATTTAATAGCTGTTCTTGGTTCGTATCTTATATCATGGGCACTAAGCTTTACTGCCCACTTAGCCATTCTCCCTGACATATCTGGTTTCCTGAGGACATTCTTAATTGGAAAATTAGTTCTAACAACAATAGTATGGGTTTCAAAATAATGTCTTAACTTAGTCGATGCCATGATTAATGCAAGGATAAGTTTTTCGAGGTGTGAGTACCTGGATTCGGCATCAAGTAGACTTTTACTTACATAGTAGATAGGATATTGTGTACCTTCGTGATCCTTAACAAGGACAGCACTTACAGCGGTTGAGGATACCGCCAGATATAAGGATAACACATCTCCTTTTTCCGGTTTTGCTAATGCTGGTGCTGAGGACATATACTCTTTTAGGGCTTGTAAAGCATTCTCATGCTTCTCAGTCCATTCGAACTTCTTATTCTTCCTTAGGATATCGTAAATTCTCTGCATTTCTCTGAGGATTTCGATATGAACCTGTTCAAGCTGCTATCCTGCCTGTCAGTCTTTGAACATCCTTGGCATTGGCAGGAGATTTGATATTTATTAATGCTTTGATTTGTTCCGGGCTTGCTTCAATGCCCCTCTGGGTTACCATGTATCCTAAGAACTTTCCTGCCTTAACACCAAAATGGAATTTTGAAGGATTAAGTTTCATGTTGTAATTATCAAGGATATCGAATGCTTCTTCTAAGTCCCTTAGGTGATCCTCAGCTTTCTTTGACTTGACCACCATATCATCTATGTACACCTCCATAGTTTTTCCAATTTGATCTTTGAACATCATATTTACCAGCCTTTGATATGTTGCACCTGCATTTCTTAGTCCAAAAGGCATGGCAATATAACAATATAAACCGGTTGGGGTCATAAAGGCTGTATCCTCTTGGTCAGATGGTTCCATCTGAATTTGTTGGAATCCAGATGATGCATCCATAAAGTTAACAGTTCATGCCCCGCTGTTGCATCCACCATGGAGTCAATGTGGGGTAATGGGAAAGGATCCTTGGGACATGCCTTATTCAAATCAGTGAAATCGACACATACCCTCCACTTTCCGTTTTTCTTTTGGACAACAACCACATTGGCTAACCATTTTGGATACTTTACCTCTCTGATCATACCTGCTCGAAGTAGTCTCTCTACTTCTTCTTGGATAATGGCATTCCTTTCTGGTGCAAACTTCCTCCTTTTTTGATGGATTGGTTTGATAGACCTGTCAATGCCAAGTTTGTGAGTAATAATATCCTTAGATATACCTGTCATATCTTCATGTTTCCAAGCAAAGGTAGATTTTTTTCTTTTGAGGAAGGATATCATGTCTTCTTTCATCTTGCCAAGGATCCCTGATCCAATATAGATTTTTGATTCAGGATCACTAGGATCAAAGAGGATTTCATCTACATCTTGTTCCCTTGCCTCCAAGACATTCCTTGGAGGATACTGTAATTGCTATTGCTCCCTTGGCTTCGAGGTTGGCTTCATAGATGAGGTATAACAATCCTTAGCCTCCTGCTGGTCACTATCGATCTTGATTATTCCCCATGGGCTAGGGAGCTTCACACATTGATGGTAGGTAGATGGGACTGCTTTCATATCATGTATCCAAGGCCTGCCAAGGATAACGTTGCAACAAGATAAACAGTCAATAACACAAAATTTTTGGTAATTATGTAATCCTTCCACGTAGATTGGGAGTTTGATGTCCCCCAGAGTTTTCTTCGTCTCCCCACTGAATCCTATAAGCACGGAGGATCTTGGTGTGATGTCTGATTCTGGGATTCCCATCTTCTTCAGGACATCAAGCTGGATAATGTTCACTGAGCTCCCTCCATCAATAAGGATCCTGCGGACAAAATGGTTAGAGATAAAGAGAGTGATAACTAAACTATCATGGTGAGGATCCTGAATGTTAATGCGATCATCCTCATCAAATGTTATCATCTTCCCTTCTGAGACACTTGAGGTTCTAATAGGCCTTTCTCCATTATCCATTTTGATTCTTTTGCATGTCTTTTGGCCGCTGAAAAGGATGTACCACAGATGTCTGATCCTCCGGATATAAAGTTGATTACTTGTGCGTTTGCCGGAGGTGCTGGAGCCTTTTCAGGGATCCTTTCAGGATCTTGGGTCCTTTGCTTTTTTCTCCCCAATAACTCTTTTAGATGCCCCTTGCTTAGCAGGTATCCGATTTCTTTTCTTAAGGCTATGCAATCTTCAGTTAGATGCCCGAAATCCTCATGGTATGCACACCATTTTGACTTGTCTTTAGTCCCGGATGGTTTATCATTCTTCCTGGGCCACCTAGCTTTTTCACCTAGATTCTGCATTGCAAGGATTAGTTCATGATTATCAACGGAAAAACAATATTCTGAGATTGGAGGATATCCTTCATCATCCTCTTCTTGGTCAACAGCATGCACATTCTTGTTCTCATTTCTATGGTAGGATTTGAACTTGTTGCTCTTGAAGGAGGATCCTTGCTTATCTTGTTCTGAGGATCCTACTTGTCTCTCCTGGATCCTCTTGTCATCCTCTAGCCGGATAAACCTGAGTGCTCGAGTTCTTACTTCATCTAAATTCCTGCATGGTGTCATAACAAGATCATCATAGAATAATGAATCCTTAAGCAGTCCCATTTTGAAGGCTTCAACAGCCGTAGCCATATCCAAGTTGGGAATGTCCAAGGATTCTTTACTAAATTTAGTTATATAATCCCTTAATGATTCATTATGATTTTGAGTTATCCTGTACAAATCACTAGTTAATTTTTCAAATTTTCTGCTACAAGAGAATTGGTTATTGAATAAATTAACTAAATTGGCAAATGAAGTAATAGAGTAAGGGGGAAGACTTAGCAGCCACTTAAGAGCTGATCCAGTAAGAGTGGATCCAAATCCTTTACATAGGCATGCTTCCTTCAATTTTTCTGGGATAGGATTGATCTCCATCCTCTCCCTGTATTGTGCTATATGCTCCTCTGGATCCGTTGTGCCATCATACAACTTCATGGTAGGGATATGGAACCTTTTGGGTACCTCTGCATCACAAATTGGTGGTGCAAAACGGGATATCTTGTGGCTTCCATCCGCAATCTCTGGGATAGGCTTGACTACCCCTGGAACACTTGAGATCATATCTTTCAGCTTCTGCAACTCCCTGGCCATAGCATGATTGGTACCTGTATCCTGCATGAATCCATGGTTAGTGGTAGGGTAATTGTTTAAAGTGTTACCTCCCATTGGGTTCAAGTTAGGGAATCCATATTGCTGGGGTTCTGGAACAACGGAGGGACCAGTGGAAGCAATGGTCTGCATTGGAATGAAGTCTCCTTGATGGACATCTAGACTTCCTGTTTGCAGATTTTTTAGGGATCCTGGTATCTGGAAGGATCCTGGTGTCTGGGATGATCCTGGAACGAAGGAGGATCCTTGAACCTGGGATGATCCTGGAACAAAGGAGGATCCTTGAACCTGGGATGATCCTGGAACAAAGGAGGATCCTTGGCCCTGGAATGATCCTGGAATAAAGTAGGATCCTTGAAACTGCTGTGTCTCCGGATAGGCTCCCAAATTCCTGAAGGATCCCATGTACTGAGGATAGGATCCTACAGGCTGAAAATGTGAGCCTGACGTCTGAGTCATTGCTGCCGAGTTGAGATGTGATCCTCTTGACTCCCCTATGATTTGCACGTCCGGGATCCCTGATGGCTGGGAAGTGATCATTGGAGTATCAAAACTCAAGGATTTGGGCATCAGTGGAGAATGATCCTCTGCCGCTTTCTTTTGTCTTTTGAGATCTCCAATTTCCCTGAGGATCCTTTCGTTAGTTTCATCTTGCCGCTGCATACGATCCTTCATCTGCAAAATTAAAGCAAATACATCACTAGTACTGGGAATAGAAGAATTCATAGCAGAAGAAGATAGAGGTTTAGAGAAAGTGGGAGTTGATCTCTTCTCAGTATTTTTCTGAGATCCTGCCGGTAGAGGAGGCAAGGTGATCTCTGATGAGGTGACTGCAGACATCGCCGTGGACGTGTTCTTCAGTGATGAAGCCATGTAACTCTTTCAAATGATTTCGAACAAAAGATTTTCTTATGAATGAAGCACCAATTGCCCCACGGTGGGCGCCAAACTGTTTTGGTCAAAAATCACACAAGGATAATGTAACCAAACTTTATGTAAACGGGGTATGATGCTTGGTTAATTATGAAAGTAAAGGATCACTTCTGTGATAAAAGATGCAAAGACACAATGATTTATACGAGGAAAAAGCCCTTGATCAATGAATGATCTCCGGCATAAAAAACCTCGGGTGATGGCAACCACCGATCACCAACTTCAATATAACAAAAATATGATTACAACTTTGGATGATAATGAGCTGAGTACAAGGATCACTATTGCTTTTGGTGTCTAAGTGTGTGAGAGTTGCGTTGTATGTCGTGTGTGTTCTTCCAAATGAGGAAGAGGGGTATTTATACAAGTGTAGGTGACTTATTTTAGGTAAAATGACTAATTATCAGCTCATTACCCCTTTAGAAATAAAGACAATCTAGCCTAAATTGCTGCCCATGAATCAAGCCATGTTTCCATATCCTGTGCAACGTCTTTCTTCAATTAAGCTCTTGCCATAATTGTGAAGACGCGTCCCTGGATCATGATGCCTAGAGCATATCCTGCTAGATATTCCTGCAAAAATAACATTGCATTAAGCGAAGATGATCGTTAGTATGAGGATCCTATAATGTCCCATGATCCTGATCCTGAAGTCCTCCTGAGGATCACTGTCTGCCAAAGAAACAAGGATCACTGGTTAGGATCACGTGTAAGGATCACCTATAATAAAAATCCAGCCCTAACACTTATCTTGTTTTGGTTGTGTAGGTGCTGGAAAATCCACCAAATCTGCTTCAAAGTTCAGCATCACCGATCTCACCAATGTCAAATCCTCAAGGAAGAAGACTCCTGCGAGCCCAACTGCTTCAATCCCCAAGGCACCCCTCAGAAGAAAGGGAGGCAAGAAGAGAAAGGCCTCCGAAGCTGAGGATCTGCAAGGCCTCCCCTTGATCCGCCAACAGTTCCTGGACTACTTCAATGAGGTAAGGATCACTGTCCCTGCTTGTATATCCTGCTTGTTTGAGGATCATTTGGTTCTGACATTATCCTTTGTCTTCCTTGCAGAAATTTGCTGAGATCGAGACCTATGTTGGCCACGTTGAGGATCAGGATAGCAAGATTGCTGATCTTCAACAGGTTGCCGTGCTGAAGGACCTCAAGATAGCTGATCTTCAGAAGGATCTCCAGAACACCAAAAATGAGGCTGCCAAGATGCTGATCAACTTTGACTATGAGAGGCACGAGATCACCCAGGATGCCAAGGTCTCCGCCGCCATAGCAATGTACAAAACCCAGCTGCAAATGGCCATGGAAGCTCAGGATCCTGCTTTTGATAAGAGCACCTGGGATGTGGAGGGCTGGAAGGCAAGGCTGGCTGAACTGGAGGATGATGAAGAGGCTGAGGAGATCCTGACACTTGAGGCTGGAGGCAGTGGCAAGGATCAGGGTGGTGAGGCAAGTGGAGCTGGTGGTGATGATGCAGCGAAGGTCTAAGCTGCAGGATTAGGCGATGAAGGAAACTTCTAGACATAGCCGGAGCCCAATTTTTTTTGTTTAGTGGTTGTTTTGTTGAACAATGATGGTCTGTACTCTTAAACAATAGTTTTAGGTTTAAGGATCTAGGATCCTTCGGACAATAGGCAGGATTGCAAATGGTGGAGGGATCCTCTGTTTGGGGGATGAAACCATTGTGATCCTTCCGCCTTTATGTTCCTGCACAACTTCGAACCTATCATCATGGACACCCTTTACCTACCCCAGCGGACGGGCCACGTTTTGCTGGTAGATGCTTGGGGTAGGTAATTTTGACAACCTTTGAAGGGTTAATCTTTTTGTTAATAAATAAAATCTTAACCTTTTGTCGCTTATCCTGTGTTGTTATCCTTTTAATTCCTTTGATTCTCAATTGTTTTGGTATACACTTATTAAATCAGTAGTTTTAAATAAGTCAGATTGAAAACATTTAGGATATGATCCTTGATCAAATATCCTATAGTTGAAAAATCCCAAAAAGTAATATATGTTTTAAGGATCACCAGTTCAGTTGTCATAGAATAAGGGTTATTCAAATAAACAATGGATAAGATAAAAATAGTTAAGGATCATACCTGAGGATCCAAGTTAGGATCCTTACCATAATCAGGATAACTATAAGATAAACCTTAGAGAGAAATAAGGATCAAGGATCCTTAGTTGTTTAACTTCAAGGTCCTGAAATAGAGCATAACTTGGGACTAAGCCAATATAAGATAAGAGTTAGCAACTGGGGACAAGCCCAAGGATAACTGGGGACAAGCCCAAGGATAACTGGGGACAAGCCCAAGGATAACTAGGGACAAGCCCAAGGATAACTGGGGACAAGCCCAAGGATCGTGTGTAAACTGGAGTATGGCCCTAACTGGCGACTATCCAAACTTAGTGACATGAAAATGCCAAAACCTTAGCTAACGAGAAAACGTTAGAAACCTTAGGAATGGATGTATGGTACGTCTACCATTATACGTAGGATCCTAGGTATAGCAGTACAATGGAATTATCAGCCCCTAAAGCGAGTACTGGTCCCAATGCCTTGAACTATACCAGGATCATTATGCGCTACAGGCGAAACTGGGGTCAAGCCCAAATAACTGGGGTTAAACCCAAGGATCTGGATTGCTTCTGTAGATAATCAACATTATGCTAAGGATACCTGAACTTTCAAAACTCAAAGTCTTGTGAGAGAAGGATAAAGGACACATGATCCTTATCCTTGTATGAGAAAATAAGTAAAGGAAATAGTTCAAGATTAGGACATTACCAGAGTAAGGATCATTGATGCTTTAAGGATCCTTCAAGGATACCCCTAATGTAAGGATCATACGTGCCAGGAGGATCCTGCTCACATGAAATATTTCTTCAAATGGACAGCATTCCAAGCTCTTGGTAACAAATCACCTTCCATGGTCAGCAATCTATATGCCCCCTTTCCTGCTTCAGCTTCAATCAAATAAGGGCCTTCCCATTTCGGTGCCAACTTTCCATCAGCAGGATTAGTGGTATTCTGGAATGCTTTCCTCAATACCATATCTCCAACTTGAAACTTCCTTATCCTGACATTTTTGTTGTAAGCACCAGCCATTCTTTGTTGATAACTAGCCATCCTTATCCTAGCTAGATCCCTGATTTCTTCAATAGTATCCAAGTCTTGAGCCAAGTTCTCATCATTTTCCTCAGGATCACTACTTGTTCTAGCAGTTGGAACCACCATTTCTGTTGGGATCACTGATTCTGCCCCAAATACCAAAGAGAATGGCGTTTGACTAGTAGCATTCTTGGGGGTTGTCCTATCAGCCCAAAGCACATAAGGTAATTCTTCTGCCCATTTCCCTTTCTTGGATCCAAGTTTCTTCTTCAAATTGTTGATGATGATCTTGTTGGATTATTCTGCTTGACCATTAGCTTGTGGGTGGACTGGTGTTGATGTTATCATCTTAATCCCCCAGCTGTCACAAAAGTTAGTGGTTCTGCCCCCAATAAATTGGTAACCATTATCACATATAATTTCAGAAGGAATGCCAAATCTAGTTATAATATTTCTTTTAATGAAGGATATAACTTCCTTTTCTCTGACTTGGGCAAAAGCTTCAGCCTCTATCCACTTGGAGAAGTAGTCAGTCATAGCAAGCATGAACACTTTCCCACCAGGTGCCTTAGGGAGCTTACCAACTATATCCATCCCCCATCTCATAAATGGCCAAGAGGAGGATATAGGATGTAGAAATTCAGCCGGCTGATGAAGGATATTGCTGTGTCTCTGACAAGGATCACACTTCTTAGCATATTCCACAGCATCTCTTTTCATAGTTGGCCAGTAGTATCCTGTCCTTAAGATCCTTGAGAACAATGCCCTGCCCCCAGTGTGGTTTCCATAATCTCCTTTATGGAAGTCTTTTAAAACGTCTTGAACTTCAGGATCCTCAATGCATCTTAAATATGGTCCTGCAAGAGATCGCTTATACAACATATTATTTAAGATTAGGAATTGAGATACCTTAGTTTTGAAAGCCCTAGGATTTTCTCCCATAGGAATCTCTCCATGTTGTAAGTATCTCATGATTGGTGAGATCCATGATCCTGATCCTGGATAAGATTGAGTATCCTCACTAGGGATAATTGCAGAATCCTCCCCTATTTCCATAGCCACATGATCCTCGATAGCAGGAGCCAAGATATGGATAATGGGGATGGTTATATCCTCCGGGATCTTCAAAGATGATCCTAAATTAGCCAATGCATTAGCTTCTGTATTTTCTTCCCTTGGTACCTGTGTCAAACTAAAGAAAACAAAAGAGAGTGCCAATTCTTTGACTATCTCTAAATATTTGGTTAGCCTTTCACCTTTAACAGTATAGGATCCATTAAAATGATTTGTAATTAATAATGAATCTACATGTACCTCAAGGTACCTGATCCCCATATGCTTAGCAATTTGTAAACCAGCAATCAAGGCTTCATATTCAGCCTCATTGTTAGTGGTTTGGAACTCACAAGCTATGGAGTGGGGTATTATGTCCCCCTGTGGCGATTTTAGTAGTATACCAAGCCCTGTGCCTTTGACATTTGAGGATCCACCAGTATAGAGTATCCAAGGATCCTTGGTCTCCTCCAGCTGCTGGACTTCTAATTCGGCTTCCTTTTGTAAATCACTACTGAAATCAGCCACAAAGTCGGCCAATGCTTGGGATTTGATGGTTGTCCTAGGCTCATATCTTATATCATAGGCACTAAGCTTCACTGCCCACTTAGCCATCCTTCCAGACATCTCGGGTTTCCTGAGGACATTCTTAATTGGAAAATTAGTTTTAACAACAATAACATGAGTTTCAAAATAATGTCTCAACTTAGTAGATGCCATAATTAATGCAAGAATAAGCTTTTCAAGGTGTGAATACCTGGATTCAGCATCAATTAACTCTTAATTACATAATAGACAGGATTTTGTGTACCTTCATGATCCTTAACAAGGACTGCACTTACTGCTTTTGAGGATACTACAAGATATAAGGATAACACATCTCCTTTTTCTGGTTTCATCAAGGCTGGGGCTGAGGATAGGTATTCTTTGAGAGCTCGTATAGCACTCTCATGCTTCTCAGTCCATTCAAATTTCTTGTTCTTCCTTAGGATATCATAGAATTCTTTGCACTTCTCCGAGGATTTGGATATAAATCTGTTCAAAGCTGCTATCCTGCCTGTTAGCCTTTGCACATCCTTAGCATTGGCAGGAGATTTGATGTTCACCAAGGCTTTGATTTGTTCCGGGCTAGCTTCAATGCCTCTCTTGGTCACCATATATCCTAAGAATTTACCTGCTTTAACACCAAAGTGACATTTTGAAGGATTAAGTTTCATATTATATCTGTCAAGGATATCAAATGCTTCCTCCAAGTCTCTTAGGTGCTCCTCAGCTTTTATGGACTTTACCACCATATCATCTATGTAAACCTCCATAGTTTGTCCAATCTGATCCTTGAACATCATATTCACCAGCCTTTGATATGTTGCACCTGCATTCCTTAATCCAAACGGCATCGCAATATAGAAATATATACCGGTTGGGGTCATAAAAGCCGTATCCTCTTGGTCAGATGGTTCCATCTGAATTTGTTGGAATCCAGATGAAGCATCCATAAAAGTCAACAGTTCATGACCCGTCGTTGCATCCACCAGGAGTCAATGTGGGGTAATGGGAAAGGATCCTTGGGACATGCCTTATTTAAATCAGTGAAATCGACACATACCCTCCACTTTCCATTTTTCTTTTGAACAACAACCACATTGGCCAGTCATCTGGGATACTTAACCTCTCTAATTATACCTGCCCGGAGCAATTTCTCTACCTCTTCCTGGATAATGGCATTTCTTTCCGGTGCAAACTTCATCCTTTTTTGATGGATTGGTTTGAATGACCTGTCAATGCCAAGTTTATGAGTGATAATATCCTTAGATATACCTGTCATATCCTCATGCTTCCATGCAAAAGTAGTCTTTCTTCTTTTGAGGAAGGATACAAGATCTTCTTTCATTTTGCCAAGGATCCCTGATCCGATATAGATTTTGGATTCAGGATCATCAGGATCCATGAGGATTTCTACCACATCCTGCTCTCTTGCCTCCAAGACATCCCTTGGAGGATACTTTGATTGCTATTGCTCCCTTGACTTTGAGGCTGGTTTCATTGATGAAGTGTAGCAATCCTTAGCCTCCTGCTG
Source organism: Helianthus annuus (assembly GCF_002127325.2). NCBI lineage: Eukaryota > Viridiplantae > Streptophyta > Magnoliopsida > Asterales > Asteraceae > Helianthus > Helianthus annuus. Next base: position 59,363,999 of record NC_035447.2, on the reverse strand, counting down.
ATCACTATCAATCTTGACTATTCCCCAAGGACTAGGGAGCTTCACACATTGATGGTAGGTAGATGGGACCGCCTTCATATCGTGTATCCAGGGCCTGCCAAGGATAACATTACAACAAGATAAACAGTCATAACACAGAATTTTTGATAATTATGCAATCCTTCAACATAAATTGGGAGTTTAATGTCCCCCAGGGTGTTCTTGGTTTCGCCACTAAATCCCACGAGCACGGAGGATCTTGGTATGATATCTGATTCAGGAATACCCATTTTCTTTAGAACATCCAGTTGGATAATGTTCACTGAGCTTCCTCCGTCAATAAGGATCCTGCGGACAAAATGGTTAGAAATAAAATGAGTAATAACTAAACCATTGTGATGAGGATCCTGGATGTCAACACGATCATCCTCATCAAAGGTTATGACTTTTCCTTCAGAGACACTTGATGTTCGAACAGGTCTTTCTCCAATATCCATTTTAGCTTCCTTTGCATGCCTTTTAGCTGCTGAGAAGGATGTACCACAGATGTCTGAACCTCCAGAAATAAAGTTTATCACTTGTGCATCTGCCGGAGGGGCTGGAGCTTTCTCAGGGATCCTTTCAGGATCCTGAGTCCTTGACTTTTTTCTACCCAGCAATTCTTTTAAATGCCCCTTGCTCAATAAGTATCCAATTTCCTTTCTCAATGCAATGCATTCCTCTGTTAAATGCCCAAAATCCTCATGGTATGCACACCACTTTGATTTGTCTTTAGTTGCAGCCGGTCTGTCATTTTTTTCTAGGCCATCTGGCTTTATCTCCTAGATTCTGCATCGCAAGGATTAGTTCATTGTTATCAACGGAAAAACAATATTCAGAAATTGGAGGATAATCCTCATCGTCATCTTCTTGATCAACAGCATGCACGTTCTGGTTATCAGATCTGTTATAGGATTTGAATTTGTTGTTCTTGAACGAGGATCCTTGCTTTTCTTGTTTTGAGGATCCTGCTAATCTCTCCTGGATCCTTTTGTCATCCTCTAGCCTGATGAACCTGAGTGCCCGGGTTCTTACCTCATCTAGGTTCCTGCATGGTGTCATAACAAGATCATCATAGAACAATGAATCCCTAAGCAATCCCATTTTGAATGCCTCAACAGCCGTGGCTATATCCAAGTTGGGAATGTCTAGGGATTCTTTACTAAACTTGGTTATGTAATCCCTTAATGATTCATTATGACCCTGGGTTATCCTATATAGATCACTAGTTAATCGCTCAAATTTTCTACTACAAGAAAATTGATTATTGAATAAGTTAACTAGATTTGCAAATGAGGTAATAGAGTAAGGGGGAAGACTTAGCAGCCATTTGAGAGCTGATCCAGTAAGAGTGGATCCAAATCCCTTGCATAGGCATGCTTCCTTTAACCTTTCTGGAATTGGATTGATCTCCATCCTTTCCCTGTATTGTGCTATGTGTTCCTCAGGATCTGTCGAACCATCATACAGCTTCATAGTTGGAACATGGAATCTTTTGGGTATCTCAGCATCACAGATTGGTGGTGCAAAACGAGATACCCTGTGGCTTCCATCTGCAATCTCCGGGATGGGTTTGACCACTCCTGGAACACTTGATATCATATCCTTCAGTTTTTGCAACTCTCTGGCCATAGCATGGTTGATACCTGTATCCTGCATGAATCCATGGTTAGTGGTAAGATAATTATTAAAAGTGTTACCTCCCATTGGGTTCAAGTTAGGAACACCGGATGTGAATCCATATTGCTGGGACTCTGGGATTATGGAGGGACCAGTGGAAGCAATGGTCTGCATCGGAATAAAATCTCCTTGATGGACATCAGAACTTCCTGTTTGCAAACTCCTCAAGGATCCTGACATCTGGAAAGATCCCTGAAACTGGGATGATCCTGGAACAAAGGAGGATCCTTGAACCTGGGATGATCCTGGAACAAAGGAGGATCCTTGAACCTGGGATGATCCTGGAACAAAGGAGGATCCTTGAACCTGGGATGATCCTGGAACAAAGGAGGATCCTTGAACCTGGGATGATCCTGGAACAAAGGAGGATCCTTGAACCTGGGATGATCCTGGAACAAAGGAGGATCCTTGAACCTGGGATGATCCTGGAACAAAGGAAGATCCTTGAACCTGGGATGATCCTGGAACAAAGGAAGATCCTTGAACCTGCTGCGCTCCTGAGTAGGCTCCTGAATTCATGAAGGATCCCATATGCTGAGGATAGGATCCTGCTGGCTGGAAATATGAACCTGAAGCCTGAGTCACTATTGCTGAACCGTAGTGCACTCCTTTTGGTCCACCCACATATTGAACATCTGGAACCTCTGATGGCTGAGAAGTAATCACCGGAGTGTCAAAATTCAAAGATCTGGGCACCAGTGAGGAATGATCCTCTGCCACTTTCTTTTGTTTCTTGAGATCTCCGATTTCTTTGAGGATCCTATCATTGGTCTTATCCTGTTGCTGTATATGTTCCTTCATCTGCAAAATCAAAGTAAACATGTCACTAGTAGTGGGAGTGTAAGGAGCAGAAGAAGTTAGAGGTTTAGAGAAAATGGGGGTTGGTTTCTTCTCAGCATTTTTCTGAGATCCAGCAGGTGGTGGAGGCAAAGGTGGAATGCCCTGAGACGAATTGACCGCAGACATTGCAGTAGAGGTATTCTTCAATGATGAAGCATTATATTCGTATGCAATGAACCGGAATGATCACCAACAGAAAACTTTCTTAGAAATGAAGCACCAATTGCCCCACGGTGGGCGCCAAACTGTTTTGGTCAAAAATCTAATGAGGATAATGCAACCAAACTCTTAGTTATGGGGAATGATGCTTGAAATGAAGAACAATAATAAGGATCACTTCGATGTAAATTGCACAAACAACACAAGGATTTATACGAGGAAAAAGCCCTTGACCAATGAATGATCTCCGGCATAAAAAACCTCGGGTGATGGAAACTACCGATCACCAAGCTCAAATAAATCAATAAAAGTTTACAGCTTCGGATAGTGACGAGCTAAGTACAAGGATCACTATTGTTTTGGTCAAAAATCACACAAGGATAATGCAACCAAACTCTCTGTTGACGGGGAATGATGCTTGTAGTGATGGATAAAGTAAAGGATCACTTAAATGTAAATTGCACAAGTGACACAAGGATTTATACGAGGAAAAAGCCCTTGATCAATGAATGATCTCCGGCATAAAAAACCTCGGGTGATGGAAACTACCGATCACCAAACTTCAATATAATAAACAATGTTTACAACTTTGGATGGTAACGAGCTAGGTACAAGGATCACTATGGTGTAGTATGCTAGAGTGTGTAAGAAATGTGTTGTGTCTTCCGAATGCTTGAGAGTGCCCTTTATATAAGTGTGTGTGGTTGAATTTAGGTAAGTCACCTAACTACTAGCTCGTTACCCCTTTAGAAACAGAAGTAAATTTAGCCTAACTAAATGCCCGTAATTTGTGCTAAGTTTCCATATTCTCCACAACGTCTATTTCTGGTTATGCATGTGCGAAATTAGCGTGAAAGATTCCTTAATAACGTTGCCAAGACCAGGTCCAACTCGTAATTCCTGCAAAACAACATTAAATATAAAGAGAACAATCGTTAGTATGAGGATCCTTAGGATGATCCATGATCCTGATCCTGAAGCTCTTCTGAGGATCACTATCTGCCAAAGAAACAAGGATTACTTGTTAGGATATCATGTAAGGATCATAGGTCATTAAAATCCTGCCCTAACAATTGCCCCCAAAATATAAGGAGTAATTATGTAATATTAACGAGTTATATTTTGCTGATCTTATCTGTAACTAACTCAACGGATATATAGCCGTTATGAACGAACTATCCGTTGCAACCCTGACGTCACGGAGGTGACAGCCCTGCACAAATCATGATTATAAATAGAGATAGGGATAGGATCGTTTGCATTTAAAATCAAGAACTTCTCCCTTTATAACCGCAACCAGAGGATTGAACAGGTATTCCCTTCATCTTCTCTCTCGATTGCTCTGTTTTTCTTCTTGTGTCTATTTCGTTCAAAATGTTGCTCCGGAATTCTCCTGCCAAGGATCAGCAGAAAGAAAGCCCCTTTAAGAGCCAAGGGATCATCACAAACTCTGCTAAAGAACGCTGTATCTTCGCTGATCCTCAGATTGACAGGATTCGGTGCTGTTTTCCTGCAAATACGGTGTTCAAAGCTTATGATCCTTCTGCCCTGAGTGACCACACCTCCGATTCATGGGTTGCCTTTCCTGTGATCCCGTTTTCCATAGGTTATACGTATCCCTTTCCAGCCTTCACCCAAGCCTTCTTCTCCTTGACCGGCATATCTTACATCCAGGCCATGCCGATGATCTGGAGGGTTTTGTTTACCCTTGAGAGGATCATCGAGAAAGAGGGGATTGACTTAGGTATGGCCGAGTTGGGTGAGCTATACGATCTGACCACCTTTGGTTCCCATCGTTATCTGTTTAAACGTAGACCCGGGGAGGAGCATCCAATCTTCAAGGCTACCAAGAATGATACTAATTGGAAGCGGTGGTTCTTTTTTGTAAGGAGAGATACCATCCCTGATGGGGAGGATTTGCGCAAGAAGTGGGTTACCCATGGTAGGATAGAGGATCCTGGGAAGGATCACCGTAGAACTTGTCCTTTAGTATAAGGGTCACTGATGTTCTGTTGTTTTCTTATTGTGGAGCTATCTCCGTTTCACATCTGAAGTTGACTCCTGCTGCAAAAGAGAGACTCCTGGCCTTTAAGAAGCTTGATCCTGAAGTCAGAACTTTCAAGATTACCACCCAGGATTCTCAGGAAGTATCCTCTGCTTCTGTCACAATGTCAAATAAGTATCCTTATTTAAGGAGTATGAGAGTCAAATAAAATTAAGATACTTATCTTGTTTTGGTTGTGCAGGCGCTGGAAAATCCACCAAATCTTCCTCAAAGTTCGGCATCACTGATCTTACTAACGTCAAATCCTCTAAGAAGAAGACCCCTGCTGCTAGCCCAACTGCTTCGGCCCCTAAAGCACCTATCAGGGGAAAAGGAAGCAAGAAGAGAAAGGCCTCTGAAGCTGAGGATTTGCAAGGTCTGCCCCTGCTCTGCCAACAGTGTCTGGATTACATCAACGAGGTAAGGATCACTGTCCTGCTTATGTATCCTGCTAGTCTAAGGATCACTTGGTTTCTGACATCATTCCTTGTCATCCTTGTAGAAATTTGCTGAGGTAGAGACATTTGTTGGCCATGTTGAGGATCAGGATCGCCAGATTGCTGACCTTCAACAGGTTGGGGTGTTGAAGGATCTCAAGATAGCCGATCTTCAGAAGGAGCTCCAGGCCACCAAGAATGATGCTGCCAAGATGCTGATCAACTTTGACTATGAGAAGCACGAGATCACCCAGGATGCCAAGGTCTCTGCCGCCATAGCTATGTACAAGATCCAGCTGCAAATGGCCAAGGAAGCCCAGGATCCTGCTTTTGATAAGAGCACCTGGGATGTTGAAGGCTGGAAGGCTAGGCTGGCTGAGCTGGAGGATGATGAGGAGGATGAGGAGATCCCAATGCTTGAGGGTGGAGGCAAGGACCAAGGTGGTGAGGCAAGCGGAGCTGGTGGTGATGGTGCAGCGAAGGATTGAGCTGCAGGATTGGGCGATGATGGAAATTTCGAGACTTAGCCGGAGCCCAATTTTTTTGTTTGGTGGTTGTTTGTTTGAATAGTTTGATGGTTTGTACTTTGAACAATAGTTTTTAGGGTAAGTGTTAGGGCTGGATTTTTACTATGAATGATCCTTATACGTGATCCTAACCAGTGATCCTTATTTCTTTGGCAGGCAGTGATCCTCAGCCGGACCTCAGGATCAGGATCACGGGACATTGAGGTGATCCTAGTACTAACGGTCATTTTCGATTACTACAATATTATTTTGCAGGAATATCTAGCAGGATATGCCCTACATATCATGATCCAGGGACGCGCTTTTACAAATATGGCAAGAGCTGAATTGAAGATGAACGTTGTGCCGGATATGGAAACATGGCTTGATCTAAGGGCAGCAATTTAGGCTAGATTATCTTTATTTCTAAAGGGGTAATGAGCTGATTAGTGGTCTATCTACCTAAAATAAGTTACCTACACATGTATAAATACCCATCTTCCTCATTCGGAAGAACACACACAACATTCGACACAACTCTCAACACTTAGACACTCAGTGATCCTTGTACTCAGCTCATTATCATCCGAAGTTGTAACTACATTTTTATTATATTGAAGTTGGTGATCGGTAGTTGCCATCACCCGAGGTTTTTTATGCCGGAGATCATACATTGATCAAGGGCTTTTTCCTCGTATAAATCATTGTGTCTTTGCATATTCATCACAGAAGTGATCCTTTACTTTTATAGCAAACCAAGCATCATACCCCGTTTACATAAAGTTTGGTTACATTATCCTTGTGTGATTTTTGACCAAAACAGTTTGGCGCCCACCGTGGGGCAATTGGTGCTTCATTCATAAAGAAAATCCTTTGTTCAAAATCATTTCAAAGAGTTACATGGCTTCATCATTGAAGAACACTTCCACGACGATGTCTGCAGTCACCTCAGCACAAACCACTCTACCTCCTCCACCGGCAGGATCCCAGAGAAATGCTGAGAAGAGACCAACCCCTTCTTTCTCTAAACCTCCATCTTCTTCTGCTATGAATTCTTCTATTCCCAGTACTAGTGATGTGTTTGCTTTAATTTTGCAGATGAAGGATCGTATGCAGCGGCAGGATGAAACTAATGACAGGATCCTCAGGGAGATTGGAGATCTCAAAAGACAAAAGAAAGCGGCAGAGGATCATTCCCCACTGATGCCAAAATCCTTGAGTTTTGAGACTCCAATGGTCACCTCTCAGCCATCAGGGATCCCAGACGTACAGATCACAGGGGAGACGAGAGGATTACATCTCAAGTCAGCAGCAATGACTCAGACATCGGGCTCGTATTTTCAGCCAGCAGGATCCTATCCTCAGTATATGGGATCCTTCATGAATCCGGGAGCCTATCCGGGGGCACAGCAGTTTCAAGGATCCTACTTTATTCCAGGATCGTTCCAGGGCCAAGGATCCTCCTTTGTTCCAGGATCATCCCAGGTTCAAGGATCCTCCTTCGTTCCAGGATCATCCCAGATACCAGGATCCTTACAGCTGCCAGGATCCCTAAAAAGTTTGCAAGCAGGGAATCTAGATGTCCATCAAGGGGACTTCATTCCAATGCAGACCATTGCTTCCACTGGTCCCTCCGTTATTCCAGAATCCCAGCAATACGGATTCCCTAACTTGAACCCAATGGGAGGTAACACTTTAAATAATTATCCTACCACTAACCATGGATTCATGCAGGATACAGGTACCAATCACGCTATGGCCAGGGAATTACAGAAACTAAAGGACATGATCTCAAGTGTTCCAGGGGTAGTCAAGCCTATCCCAGAGATTGCAGATGGAAGCCACAAGGTATCACGCTTTGCACCACCAATTTGTGATGCAGAGGTACCCAAAAGGTTCCATATCCCTACCATGAAGTTGTATGACGGCACAACGGATCCAGAGGAACATATAGCACAATACAGGGAAAGGATGGAGATCAATCCTATCCCAGAAAAATTGAAGGAAGCATGCCTATGCAAAGGATTTGGATCTACTCTTACTGGATCAGCCCTTAAATGGCTGCTAAGTCTTCCCCCTTACTCTATTACTTCATTTGCTAATTTAGTTAATTTATTCAATAACCAATTCTCTTGTAGTAGAAAATTTGAAAAATTAACCAGTGATTTGTACAGGATAACTCAAAATAATAATGAATCATTAAGGGATTATATAACTAAATTTAGTAAAGAATCCTTGGATATTCCCAACTTGGATATGGCTACGGCTGTTGAAGCCTTCAAAATGGGACTTCTTAAGGATTCATTATTCTATGATGATCTTGTTATGACACCTTGCAGGAATTTAGATGAAGTAAGAACTCGAGCACTCAGGTTTATCCGGCTAGAGGATGACAAGAGGATCCAGGAGAGACAAGTAGGATCCTCAAAACAAGATAAGCAAGGATCCTCCTTCAAAAACAACCAGTTCAAATCCTACCATAGAAACGAGAACAAGAATGTGCATGCTGTCGACCAAGAAGAGGATGATGAAGAATATCCTCCAATCTCAGAATATTGTTTTTCCGTTGACAATCACGAACTAATCCTTGCAATGCAGAATCTAGGTGAAAAGGCTAGGTGGCCCAGGAAGAATGATAAACCATCCGGGACTAAAGACAAGTCCAAATGGTGTGCATACCATGAGGATTTCGGCCATCTAACTGAAGATTGCATAGCCTTAAGAAAAGAAATTGGATACCTGCTAAGCAAGGGGCATCTAAAGGAATTGTTGGGAAGAAAAAAGCAAAGGACCCAGGATCCTGAAAGGATCCCTGAAAAGGCTCCAGCACCTCCGGCAAATGCACAAGTGATTAACTTCATATCCGGAGGATCAGACATTTGTGGAACATCCTTCTCAGCGGCCAAAAGACATGCAAAAGAATCAAAAATGGATAATGGAGAAAGGCCTATTAGAACCTCAAGCGTCTCAGAAGGAAAGATGATAACATTTGATGAGGATGATCGCATCAACATCCAGGATCCTCATCATGATAGTTTAGTTATCACTCTCTTTATCTCTAACCATTTTGTCCGCAGGATCCTTATCGATGGAGGGAGCTCAGTGAACATAATCCAGCTTGATGTCTTGAAGAAGATGGGAATCCCAGAATCAGACATCACACCAAGATCCTCCGTGCTTGTAGGATTCAGTGGAGAAACGAAGAAAACTCTGGGGGACATCAAACTCCCAATCTACGTGGAAGGATTACATAATTACCAAAAATTTTGTGTTATTGACTGTTTATCTTGTTGCAACGTTATCCTTGGCAGGCCTTGGATACATGACATGAAAGCAGTTCCATCTACCTACCATCAATGTGTAAAGCTCCCTAGCCCATGGGGGATAATCAAGATCGACAGCGATCAGCAAGAGGCTAAGGATTGCTATACCTCATCCATGAAGCCAACCTCGAAGCCAAGGGAGCAATAGCAATTACAGTATCCTCCGAGGAACGTCTTGGAGGCAAGGGAACAAGATGTAGATGAAATCCTCTTGGATCCTAGTGATCCTGAATCAAAAATCTATATCGGATCAGGGATCCTTGGCAAAATGAAAGACGACATGATATCCTTCCTCAAAAGAAGAAAATCCACCTTTGCTTGGAAACATGAAGATATGACAGGTATATCTAAGGATATTATTACTCACAAACTTGGCATTGACAGGTCTATCAAGCCAATCCATCAAAAAAGGAGGAAGTTTGCACCAGAAAGGAATGCCATTATCCAAGAAGAAGTAGAGAGACTACTTCGAGCAGGTATGATCAGAGAGGTAAAATATCCTAAATGGTTAGCCAATGTGGTTGTTGTCCAAAAGAAAAACGGAAAGTGGAGGGTATGTGTCGATTTCACTGATTTGAATAAGGCATGTCCCAAGGATCCTTTCCCATTACCCCACATTGACTCCATGGTGGATGCAACAGCGGGGCATGAACTGTTAACTTTTATGGATGCATCATCCGGATTCCAACAAATCCAGATGGAACCATCTGACCAAGAGGATACAGCCTTTATGACCCCAACCGGTTTATATTGTTATATTGCCATGCCTTTTGGACTAAGAAATGCAGGGGCAACATATCAAAGGCTGGTAAATATGATGTTCAAAGATCAAATTGGAAAAACTATGGAGGTGTACATAGATGATATGGTGGTCAAGTCAAAGAAAGCTGAGGATCACCTAAGGGACTTGGAAGAAGCATTCGATATCCTTGATAGTTACAACATGAAACTTAATCCTTCGAAATGCCATTTTGGTGTTAAGGCAGGAAAGTTCTTAGGATACATGGTAACCCAGAGGGGCATTGAAGCAAGCCCGGAACAAATCAAAGCATTAATAAATATCAAGTCTCCTGCCAATGCCAAGGATGTTCAAAGACTAACAGGCAGGATAGCAGCTTTGAACAGGTTCATATCGAAATCCTCAGAAAAGTGCAAAGAATTCTACGATATCCTAAGGAAGAATAAGAAGTTCGAATGGACTGAGAAGCATGAAAATGCTTTACAAGCCCTAAAAGAGTATATGTCCTCAGCACCAGCATTAGCAAAACCGGAAAAAGGAGATGTGTTATCCTTATATCTGGCGGTATCCTCAACCGCTGTAAGTGCTGTCCTCGTTAAGGATCACGAAGGTACACAATATCCTATCTACTATGTAAGTAAAAGTCTACTTGATGCCGAATCCAGGTACTCACACCTCGAAAAACTCATCCTTGCATTAATCATGGCATCCACGAAGTTAAGGCATTATTTTGAAACTCATACTATTATTGTTAAAACTAATTTTCCAATTAAGAATGTCCTCAGGAAACCGGATATGTCAGGGAGAATGGCTAAGTGGGCAGTGAAGCTTAGTGCCCATGATATAAGATACGAACCAAGAACAGCCATTAAATCTCAAGCACTAGCTGACTTTGTGGCTGATTTCAGTAGTGATCTACAAAAGGAAGCAGAATTGGAGGTCCAGCAGCTGGATGAGACCAAGGATCCTTGGATCCTACACACTGACGGATCCTCAAACATCAAAGGCACAGGGCTAGGGATCCTACTAAAATCGCCACAGGGGGACATAATACCCCACTCTATAGCTTGTGAGTTCCAGGCAACTAACAATGAGGCTGAGTATGAAGCCTTAATTGCTGGCTTACAAATTGCTAAGGATATGGGGGTAAAGTATCTCGAAGTATATGTAGATTCATTATTGATCACCAATCACTTTAATGGATCCTATGCTGTTAAAGGTGAAAAACTAACCAAATATTTAGAGATAGTCAAAGAATTGGCACTCTCTTTTGTTTCTTTTAGCTTAACACAGGTACCAAGGGAGGATAACACGGAAGCTGACGCATTGGCCAACCTAGGATCATCTTTGAAGATTCCAGAAGATATAAGTATCCCTATCATCCATATCCTGGCTCCTGCTATTGAAAAACAGATGGCCATGGAAATAGAAGAGGATACTGCAATGATCCCTAGTGAAGAAGCCCAACCTAATTCAGGATCATGGATCTCACCGATCATGGGATATTTGCAACACGGGGAGATCCCGATGGGAGAAAATCCTAGAGCTTTCAGGATTAAGGTATCTCAATTCACAATTCTGAATAATGTATTATATAAGCGATCTCTTGCAGGACCATATTTGAGATGTATCGAGGATCCTGAAATTGAAGAGGTGTTGAAGGATTTCCATGAAGGAGATTGTGGAAACCACACTGGGGGCAGGGCATTATTCTCAAGGATCCTTAGAACAGGATACTACTGGCCAACCATGAAAAGGGATGCTGTAGAGTATGCTAAGAAATGTGATCCTTGCCAAAGACATAGCAATATCCTTCACCAACCAGCTGAATTACTACACCCCATACCATCCTCTTGGCCATTCATGAGATGGGGAATGGATATAGTTGGCAAGCTCCCTAAAGCACCTGGTGGAAAAGTATTTATGCTTGCCATGACTGACTATTTTTCCAAGTGGATAGAAGCTGAAGCCTTCGCTCAAGTCAGAGAAAAGGAAGTCATATCCTTCATTAAAAGAAACATTATAACCAGATTTGGCATCCCCTCTGAAATTATATGTGATAATGGTTCTCAATTCATTGGAAGGAGAACCACTAACTTTTGTGACAGTTGGGGAATCAAGATGATAACATCAACACCAGTTCATCCACAAGCCAATGGTCAAGCAGAATCATCCAACAAGATCATCATCAACAATCTGAAGAAGAAGCTAGGATCCAAGAAAGGAAAATGGGCAGAGGAGTTACCTTATGTGCTATGGGCTGATAGGACAACTCCCAAGAATGCCACTGGCCAAACACCTTTCTCTTTAGTATTTGGGGCAGAAGCAGTGATCCCAACAGAGATGGTGATCCCAACCGCTAGAACAAGTGCTCGTGATCCTGAAGAAAACGCTACAATCCTAGCTCAGGATTTGGATACTATTGAGGAAAACAGGGATCTAGCTAGGATAAGGATGGCAAGCTACCAACAAAGGATGGCTGGTGCCTACAACAAGAATGTCAGGATAAGGAAGTTCCAAGTCGGAGATATGGTGTTGAGAAAAGCATTTCAAAACACCATCAATCCTGCTGACGGGAAGCTAGCACCAAAATGGGAAGGTCCCTACTTGATTGAAGCTGAAGCAGGAAAGGGGGCATACAGGTTGCTAACCATGGAAGGAAACTTGTTACCAAGAGCCTGGAATGCTGTTCACTTAAAGAAATATTTCATGTGAACATGATCCTTCCTGCATGTGATCCTTACATTGGAATATCCTTGAAGGATCCTGGAGATATCGTTGATCCTTACACAGGTAATATGCTTATCCTAAAACTATTGCATTTTCTTACTTTTTGCCTAAGGATAAGGATCATGTATCCTTCATCCTCTACTCACAAACCATTTGAGTTATGATAGTTCAGGTATCTTCAGCATATCATCAAAGATCTTCAAAAGCATCACAGATCCTCGGGTCCAACCCCAGTTATCCTTGGGATTATCCCCAGTTTCCGCCAGCAGCGCACGATGATCCTGATATAGTTCACGTCTTTGGGATCAGTACCCACTTTCGGGGCTGGCGACCTCATCGTACTGGCTATACTTGGGATCCTACGTATAATGGTGGACGCACCATACATCCGTTCCTAAGGTTTCTAACGTTTTCACGTTAGCTAAGGTTTTGACATTTTCATGTCACTAAGTTTGGATAGTTGCCAGAAAGGGCCATACTCCAGTTTACATACGATCCTTTGGGCTTGTCCCCAGTTATCCTTTGGGCTTGTCCCCAGTTATCCTATGGGCTTGTCCCCAGTGATCCTCCGGGATCATCACCAGTTATCCTTTGGGCTTGTCCCCAGTGATCCTCCGGGATCATTCTCAGTTATCCTTTGGGCTTGTCCCCAGTTACTAACTTATCTTTTATATTGGCTTAGTCCCAAGTTATATTCCATTTTTTCAGGTTTTCGAAGTTAAACGATTAAGGATCCTTAATCCTTATTATCCATTAAAGTTTTACCTATGGTAATTTCGATTAAAGGTTAGGATCCTAACTTGGATCCTCAGGTATGATCCTTAACTACTTTTAATTTCATTATTCATTTGAATAACCTTTAGACCTTGACAACTGAACCTATGATCCTTAAAATAAACTATCTTGGAAACTTTCGATTATAGGATATTTGATCCAGGATCATATCCTAAATTTCTTAAACATAATTTGCTCAAACTTTTCAAACAAACATGTGTCAGAACAATTGAAAATCAAAAAGGATAACAACACAAGATAAGCCAGAAAGATTGAAGTTATATTATTAAACCAAAGGATCATTAACCCTTTCAAAAAAGTTGTCAAAATTACCTACCCAAAGCTTCTACCAGCAATACGTGGCCCGTCCGCTGGGGTAGGTAAAGGGTGTCCATGATAATAGGTTCAAAAGTATTGCAGGGAAATTAGAAGGCGGCAGGATCACAACGGCTTCATCCCCCAAACAGAGGATCCCTCCACCATGTGTAATCCTACCTATTGTTCAAAGGATCCAGGATCCTTAACCCTAAAAAACTATTGTCCAGAAATTACAAACCATAATTGTTCACAAACCATCAACCACAAACCACTACCAAAAACCTAAAAAATTGGGCTCCGGCTATGTCTAGAAGTTTCCATCATTGCCCAATCTTGCAGCTCAAACCTTCGCTGCACCATCACCACCAGCTCCACTCGCTTCACCATGATCCTTGCCAGCATCACCTTCCTCCAGCCTTGGGATATCCTCAGCATCCTCCTCATCATCCAAGTCTACCAGCCTTGCCTCCCAACCTTCAACATCCCATGAGCTCTTGTCAAAGGCAGGATCCTGAGCCTCCGCAGCCATTTGTAGTTGTATCTTGTACATAGCAGTTGCGGCAGAGACCTTGGCATCCTGGATGATCTCCTGCTTCTCATTATCCATGTTAATCAGCCTCTGAGCAGCTTCATCCTTGGTGGCCTGGAGTTCCTTCTCAAGATCCGCTATCTTGAGATCCTTCAACACACCCATTTGCTGAAGATCGGCAATCTGGCTCTCCTGGTCCTCAACATTGCCAATATAAGTTTCAATCTCAGCAAGTTTCTGCAAACAAAAGAAATAAAAACAAGCTCGGAATCAGGTGATCCTCGAAAGATACTAGATAACCAACAGGGGCAGTGATCCTCACCTCGTTCACATAGTCAAGAAATTGCTGACGAAGGAGAGGGAATCCCTGGAGTTCATCAGAGGTTTTCCTCTTTTTTCCCTTACCCCGAATGGACGCTTTAGGAGCTGAGACTGAAGGGCTGGCAGCAGGAGCCTTCTTTTTCTTAGAAGACGTGACATTGGCAAGGTCACTTATCCCAAACATGGAGGCAGATTTAACAGACCTGGCAGACTTTCCGGCACCTACACAATTCAAAAACAAGATAAGTTCCCTTATTAAATTGAATACTTTCACATAAGACTTATTTTTTATGAGGATACTTACTTGACATTGTGGCAGATGCAGAGGATATCTCTTGAGAATCTTGGATAATAATCTGAAAGCTTCGAACTTCAGGATCAAGCTTCTTGAAAGCTAACACTCTTTCTTTGGCAGCAGGGGTCAACCTTAAGTGAGCAACGGAGATAGCTGCATAAAAAGACAAAAAAAGAAAAGACATCAGTTATCCTCATCATATGAGACAGAACTGATAGTGATCCTTCGAGGATCCTCTATCCTACCATGAGTGGCCCATTCCTTGGGCAGATCCTTCCCATCCGGGATGGAATCCCTCTTAACAAAGAAAAATCTACGTTTCCAGTTGGCATCATTCTTGGTCACTTTGAAAATGGGATGATCCTCCCCAGCTTTCCGTTTCAACAAGTACCGGTGAGAACCAAAGGTGGTGAGATCATAAAGTTCAGCTAACTCTGACATCCCCAAATCAATCCCTTCTTGCTCGATGATCCTCTCGAAGGTATATAGAACCCTCCAGATCATCGGCATAGCTTGGATATATGAGATGCCGGTAAGAGAGAAGAAAGATTGGGTGAACATCGGAAAAGGATATGAATACCCAATGAGGAAGGGAGTAGCAGGAAAAGCCACCCAGACATCTGAGACAAGATCGCTCAAAGCAGTAGGATCAAAGGGTTTGAAAACAACATTCGCTGGGAAACAATGGCGAATCTTGTCTATGTGGATATCAGTAAAGCAGCATCTCTCCACGAGAGAATCCTTGATAATTCCCTGGCTCTTTAAGGGACTCTCCTTGGGACTCTTGTGCGGAGAATTACGGAGCAGCATATTTTGAACGAAAAACAGAGTAACAGCACGAAAGAACAGAGCAAAGAAGAGAAAGAGGAAGATGATACCTGATCAAGAGTCTTCAATGATGGTTATAAAGGGAGATACCTCGAATTTAAATACAAAATGATCCTAACCCTATCTCCTATTTATAATGATGATCCGCAGGGATTGTCACATCAGTGACGTAAATATCCTAACGGCTAGTCCATGTACAACGGCTAGTAAACCGGAATCGTCCGTTAGAGATAAGCTCAAAACAAAATATAACTCATCTATTTACAATTAACTCCTTATATTTTGGGGGCAATTGTTAGGGCTGGATTTTTACTATGAATGATCCTTATACGTGATCCTAACCAGTGATCCTTATTTCTTTGGCAGGCAGTGATCCTCAGCCGGACCTCAGGATCAGGATCACGGGACATTGAGGTGATCCTAGTACTAACGGTCATTTTCGATTACTACAATATTATTTTGCAGGAATATCTAGCAGGATATGCCCTACATATCATGATCCAGGGACGCGCTTTTACAAATATGGCAAGAGCTGAATTGAAGATGAACGTTGTGCCGGATATGGAAACATGGCTTGATCTAAGGGCAGCAATTTAGGCTAGATTATCTTTATTTCTAAAGGGGTAATGAGCTGATTAGTGGTCTATCTACCTAAAATAAGTTACCTACACATGTATAAATACCCATCTTCCTCATTCGGAAGAACACACACAACATTCGACACAACTCTCAACACTTAGACACTCAGTGATCCTTGTACTCAGCTCATTATCATCCGAAGTTGTAACTACATTTTTATTATATTGAAGTTGGTGATCGGTAGTTGCCATCACCCGAGGTTTTTTATGCCGGAGATCATACATTGATCAAGGGCTTTTTCCTCGTATAAATCATTGTGTCTTTGCATATTCATCACAGAAGTGATCCTTTACTTTTATAGCAAACCAAGCATCATACCCCGTTTACATAAAGTTTGGTTACATTATCCTTGTGTGATTTTTGACCAAAACAGTAAGGATCGTGGATTCTTTGAACAATAGGTAGGATAATAGGTGGTGGAGGGATCCTCTGTTTGGGGGATGAAGCCACTTGTTATCCTGCCGACCTTTATTTCCTGCACTGCTATGACCGCATGAACAATGGACACCCTTTGCCAACCCATGTGGATGGGCCACGTTTTGCTGGTAGAAACGTGGGTTGGTAATTTTGACAACTTTAAAGGGTTAAATATTTTGTGAATGAATAAAACTTTTAACTTTTGACTTATCCTGTGATGTTATCCTTGTATATCTTTTAAACTTTCAATTGTTTTGATTTATACTTGTCTGAGTAAGAAAAGTTAATCAAATTATGTTTAAGAAATTTAGGATATGATCCAGGATCAAGTATCCTATAGTCGAAAACTTCCAAAAAGTAGTTCATTTTAAGGATCATAGGTTCAGTTGTCAAGTTATAAGGGTTATTCAAATGAATAATGAATGAAATTAAAAATAGTTAAGGATCATACCTGAGGATCCAAGTTAGGATCCTTACCGTTAATACTGTAACCAGGGTAAACGTAAGAAAAGCCTTAGTAGATAACAAGGATTGAAGATCCTTAGTTGTTTAACTTCGAAAACCTGAAAATAGAATATAACTTGGAACTGAGCCAATATAACAGACAAGTTAGTAACTGGGGACAAGCCCAACAATTCAAAGGATAACTGGGGACAAGCCCAAAGGATAACTGGGAACAAGCCCAAAGGATCACTGGGGACAAGCCCAAAGGATAACTGGGGACAAGCCCAAGGATCATAGGTGAACTGGAGTATGGCCCTTACTGGCGACTATCCAAACTTAGTGACATGATAATGCCAAAACCTTAGCTAACGTGAAAACGTTAGAAGCCTTAGGAACGGATGTATGGTACGTCTACCATTATACGTAGGATCCTAGGTATAGCCAGTACGATGGAATTATCAGCCCCTAAAGCGAGTACTGGTCCCAAAGACTTGAACTATACCAGGATCATCGTGCGCTACAGGCGAAACTGGGGACAAGCCCAAGGATAACTGGGGACATGCCCAAACACCTGGGGTTGAACCCAAGGATCTGAGTTGCTTCTGCGGATTATCAATAATACGCTAAGGATACCTGGACTATCAGAACTCAAAATCTTGTGAGAGAAGGATGAAGGATACATGATCCTTATCCTTAAATAATAAGAAAATGAAATAGTTCAAGATTAGGACATTACCAGGGTAAGGATCATTGACACCTCAAGGATCCTTCAAAGATACTTCTAGTGTAAGGATCATATGTGCCAGGAGGATCCTGCTCACATGAAATATTTCTTCAAGTGGACAGTATTCCAGGCTCTTGGTAACAAATTATCTTCCATGGTTAGCAATCTATATGCCCCCTTTCCTGCTTCGGCTTCAATCAAATAAGGGCCTTCCCATTATGGTGCCAATTTCCCATCAGCAGGATTGGTGGTATTTTGGAATGCTTTTCTCAATACCATATCCCCAACTTGGAATTTCCTTATCCTGACATTTTTGTTGTAAGCACCAGCCATTCTTTGTTGGTAGCTAGCCATCCTTATCCTAGCCAGATCCCTGATTTTCTCAATAGTATCCAAGTCTTGAGCCAGGTTTGCATCATTCTCCTCAGGATCACGGGTACTTGTTCTAGCAGTTGGAACCACCATTTCTGTTGGGATCACTGATTCTGCCCCAAATACCAAAGAGAATGGTGTTTGACCAGTAGCATTCTTGGGGGTTGTCCTATCAGCCCAAAGCACATAAGGTAATTCTTCTGCCCATTTCCCTTTCTTGGATCCAAGTTTCTTCTTCAGATTGTTGATGATGATCTTGTTGGATGATTCTGCTTGTCCATTGGCTTGTGGGTGGACTGGTGTTGATGTTATCATCTTAATCCCCCAGCTGTCACAAAAGTTAGTAGTTCTGCTCCCAATAAATTGGGAACCATTATCACATATAATTTCAGAAGGAATGCCAAATCTAGTTATAATATTTCTCTTAATAAAGGATATAACTTCCTTTTCTCTGACTTGGGCAAAAGCTTCAGCCTCTATCCACTTGGAGAAGTAGTCAGTCATAGCAAGCATGAACACTTTTCCACCAGGTGCCTTAGGGAGCTTGCCAACTATATCCATCCCCCATCTCATAAATGGCCAAGAGGATGATATAGGATGTAGAAATTCAGCCGGCTGATGAAGGATATTGCTGTGTCTTTGACAAGGATCACACTTCTTAGCATACTCCACATCATCCCTTTTCATAGTTGGCCAGTAGTATCCTTTCCTTAAGATCCTTGAGAACAATGCCCTGCCCCCAGTGTGGTTTCCACAATCTCCTTCATGGAAGTCTTTTAAAACTTCTTGAACTTCAGGATCCTCGATACATCTTAAATATGGTCCTGCAAGAGATCGCTTATACAACATATTATTTAAGATTGTGAATTGAGATACCTTAATTCTGAAAGCCCTAGGGTTTTCTCCCATAGGAATCTCTCCGTGTTGTAAGTATCTCATGATTGGTGAGATCCATGATCCTGAACAAGATTGAGTATCCTCACTAGGGATCATTGCAGAATCCTCTTCTATTTCCATGGCCACCTAATTTTCAATAGCAGGAGCCAGAATATGGATGATGGGGATACTTATATCCTCTGGGATCTTCAAAGATGATCCTAGATTGGCCAATGCATCAGCTTCTGTATTTTCTTCCCTTGGTACCTGTGTCAAACTAAAGAAAACAAAGGAGAGTGCCAATTCTTTGACTATCTCTAAATATTTGGTTAGTTTTTCACCTTTAACAGCATAGGATCCATTAAAGTGATTAGTGATTAACAATGAATCCACGTATACCTCAAGATACCTGATCCCCATATGCTTAGCAATTTACAAACCAGCAATCAAGGCTTCATATTCAGCCTCATTATTAGTGGCTTGGAACTCACAAGCTATGGAGTGGGGTATTATGTCCCCCTGTGGCGATTTTAGTAGTATACCAAGCCCCGTGCCTTTAACATTTGAGGATCCATCAGTATGTAGTATCCAAGGATCCTTGGTTTCATCCAGCTGCTGGACTTCCAATTCGGCTTCCTTTTGTAAATCACTACTGAAATCAGCCACAAAGTCTGCTAATGCTTGTTCTAGGCTCATATCTTATATCATGGGCACTAAGCTTTACTGCCCACTTTGCCATCCTTCCGGACATCTCTGGTTTCCTGAGGACATTCTTAATTGGAAAATTAGTTCTAACAACAATAACATGGGTTTCAAAATAATGTCTTAGTTTAGTAGATGCCATAATTAGTGCAAGAATAAGTTTTTCAAGGTGTGAATACCTGGATTCAGCATCAAGTAAACTCTTACTTACATAATAGACAGGATATTGTGTACCTTCATGATCCTTAACAAGGACTGCACTTACTGCTTTTGAGGATACCGCAAGATATAAGGATAACACATCTCCTTTTTCTGGTTTCATCAACGCTGGAGCTGAGGACAGGTATTCTTTGAGGGCTTGTAAAGCACTCTCATGCTTCTCAGTCCATTCGAATTTCTTGTTTTTTCTTAGGATATCATAGAATTCTTTACACTTTTCCGAGGATTTAGATATAAATCTGTTTAAAGCTACTATCCTGCCTGTTAGCCTTTGCACATCTTTAGCGTTGGCAGGAGATTTGATATTCACCAATGCTTTGATTTGTTCCGGACTTGCTTCAATGCCTCTCTTGGTTACCATATATCCTAAGAATTTACCTACCTTTACACCAAAGTGACATTTTGAAGGATTAAGCTTCATGTTATATCTGTCAAGGATATCAAATGCTTCCTCCAAGTCTCTTAGGTGATCCTCAGCTTTTATGGATTTCACCACCATATCATCTATGTATACTTCCATAGTCTTTCCAATCTGATCCTTGAACGTCATATTCACCAGTCTTTGATATGTTGCACCTGCATTCCTTAACCCAAATGGCATAGCAATATAACAATATAAACCGGTTGGGGTCATAAAAGCCGTATCCTCTTGGTCAGATGGTTCCATCTGAATTTGTTGGAATCCAGATGAAGCATCCATAAAGGTTAACAGTTCATGACCCGCCGTTGCATCCACCATGGAGTCAATGTGGGGTAATGGGAAAGGATCTTTGGGACATGCCTTATTTAAATCAGTGAAATCGACACATACCCTTCACTTTCCATTTTTCTTTTGAACAACAACCACATTGGCCAGCCATCTTGGATATTTTACTTCTCTAATCATACCTGCTCGTAGCAATCTTTCTACCTCTTCCTGGATAATGGTATTTCTTTCTGGTGCAAACTTCCTCCTTTTTTGATGGATTGGTTTGAATGACCTGTCAATGCCAAGTTTATGAGTGATAATATCCTTAGATATACCTGTCATATCCTCATGTTTCCATGCAAAGGTAGATTTTCTTCTTTTGAGGAAGGATACAAGGTCTTCTTTCATCTTGCCAAGGATCCCTGATCCGACATAGATTTTGGATTCAGGATCATCAGGATTCTTCAGGATTTCGTCCACATCCTACTCCCTTGCCTCCAAGACACTCCTTGGAGGATACTTTAATTGCTATTGCTCCCTTGATTTCGAGGCCGGTTTCATTGATGATGTGTAACAATCCTTAGCCTCCTGCTGATCACTATCGATCTTGACTATTCCCCAAGGGCTAGGGAATTTCACACATTGATGGTGGGTGGATGGGACTGCCTTCATATCGTGTATCCAGGGCCTGCCAAGGATAACGTTACAACAAGATAGACAGTCAATAACACAAAATTTTTGATAATTATGTAATCCTTCCACATAAATTGGGAGTTTGATGTCCCCCAGGGTTCTCTTAGTTTCTCCACTAAATCCTACAAGCACGGAGGATCTTGGTGTGATATCTGATTATGGGATACCCATTTTCTTCAGAACATCAAGCTGGATAATGTTTACTGAGCTTCCTCCGTCAATAAGGATCCTGCGGACAAAATGGTTAGAAATAAAGAGAGTAATAACTAAACTATCATGATGAGGATCCTGGATATCAACGCGATCATTTTCATCAAAGGTTATCACTTTTCCTTCCGAGACACTTGATGTTCGAATAGGTCTTTCTCCGTTATCCATTTTAGCTTCCTTTGCATGACTTTTAGCTGCTGAAAAGGATGTACCACAGATGTCTGACCCACCAGAAATAAAGTTTATCACTTGTGCATCTGCCGGAGGAGCTGGAGCTTTTTCAGGGATCCTTTCAGGATCCTGAGTCCTTGGCTTTTTTCTTCCCAACAATTCTTTTAAATGTCCCTTGCTCAGCAGATACCCAATTTCCTTTCTCAATGCGATGCATTCCTCTGTTAAATGCCCAAAATCCTCATGGTATGCACACCACTTTGATTTGTCTTTAGTTGCAACTGGTTTGTCATTTTTTCTGGGCCATCTGGCTTTTTCTACGAGATTCTGCATTGCAAGGATTAGTTCATGGTTATCAACGGAAAAACAATATTCAGAAATCGGAGGATAATCCTCATCATCTTATACTTGGTCAACAGCATGCACATTCTGGTTGTCAGTTCTGTTATAGGATTTGAATTTGTTGCTTTTGAAAGAGGATCCTTGCTTTTCTTGTCTTGAGGATCCTGCTTGTCTCTCCTGGATCCTCTTGTCATCCTCTAACCGGATGAATCTGAGTGCCCGAGTCCTTACTTCATCTAGGTTCCTGCATGGTGTCATAACAAGATCATCATAAAATAATGAATCCCTAAGCAACCCCATCTTGAAGGCTTCAACAGCCGTGGCTATATCCAAGTTGGGAATGTCCAAGGATTCTTTACTAAATTTGGTTATATAATCTCTTAATGATTCATTAGGACCTTGAGTTATCCTATATAAATCACTAGTCAAACGTTCAAATTTTCTGCTACAAGAAAATTGATTATTGAATAAGTTAACTAGGTTAGCAAACGAAGTAATAGAGTAAGGGGGAAGACTTAGCAGCCATTTGAGAGCTGATCCAGTAAGAGTGGATCCAAATCCCTTGCATAGGCACGCTTCCTTTAACCTTTCTGGAATCGGATTGATCTCCATCCTTTCCCTGTATTGTGCTATGTGTTCCTCAGGATCCGTTGAACCATCATATAGCTTCATAGTTGGTATGTGGAATCTTTTGGGTATCTCAGCATCACAAATTGGTGGTGCAAAACGAGATACCCTATGGCTTCCATCTGCAATCTCCGGGATAGGTTTGACCACCCCTAGAACACTTGATATCATATCCTTCAGTTTCAGCAGTTCTTTAGCCATAGCATGGTTGATACCTGCATCCTACATGAATCCATGGTTAGTGGTAAGAGAATTATAAAAAGTGTTACCTCCCATTGGGTTCAAGTTAGGAATACTGGATATGAATCCATATTGCTGGGACTCTGGGATGATGGAGGGACCAGTGGAAGCAATGGTCTGCATTGGAATAAAATCTCCTTGATGGACATCTGAACTTCCTGTTTGCAAACTCTTCAAGGATCCTGGCATCTGGAGGGATCCCTGAAACTGGGATGATCCTGGAACAAAGGAGAATCCTTGAACCTGGGATGATCCTGGAACTAAGGAGGATCCTTGAACCTGGGATGATCCTGGAACAAAGGAGGATCCTTGAACCTGGGATGATCCTGGAACAAAGGAGGATCCTTGAACCTGGGATGATCCTGGGACAAAGGAGGATCTTTGAACCTGGGATGATCCTAGAATGAAGGAGGATCCTAGAACCTGCTGTGCTCCTGAGTAGGCTCCTGAATTTATGAAGGATCCCATATGCTGGGTATAGGATCCTGCTGGCTGGAAATATGAACCTGATGCCTGAGTCACTATTGCTGAGCCGAGGTGTACTCCTCTTGATCCACCCACATGTTGAATGTCTGGGTCCTCTGATAGCTGAGAAGTAATCATCGGAGTATCAAAATTCAAAGATTTGGGCATCAGTGGAGAATGATCCTCTGCCGTTTTCTTCTGTCTTTTGAGATCTCTGATTTCCACAAGGATCCTGTCATTAGTTTCATCCTGCCGCTGAATACGATCCCTCATCTGCAAAATCAAAGTAAATATATCACTAGTACTGGGAGCAGAAGAAGTTGGAGCAGAAGAAGATGGAGTTTTAGAGAAAATGGGAGTAGGTCTCTTCTCAGCATTTTTCTGAGATCCAGCAGGTGGTGGAGGCAAAGGTGGAATGCCCTGAGATGAACTGACTGCAGACATCGCTGTAGAGGTATTCCTCAACGATGAAGCCATGTATGCAATGATCCGGAATGATCAGCAACGGGAAACTTTCTTATGAATGAAGCACCAATTGCCCCACGGTGGGCGCCAAACTGTTTTGGTCAAAAATCACACAAGGATAATGCAACCAAACTCTCTGTTAACGGGGAATGATGCTTGTAGTGATGGATAAAGTAAAGGATCACTTAAATGTAAATTGCACAAGTGACACAAGGATTTATACGAGGAAAAAGCCCTTGATCAATGAATGATCTCCAGCATAAAAAACCTCGGGTGATGGAAACTACTGATCACCAAACTTCAATATAATAAACAATGTTTACAACTTTGGATGGTAACGAGCTAGGTACAAGGATCACTATGGTGTAGTATGCTAGAGTGTGTAAGAAATGTGTTGTGTCTTCCGAATGCTTGAGAGTGCCCTTTATATTAGTGTTTGTGGGGTTGAATTTAGGTAAGTCACCTAACTACTAGCTCGTTACCCCTTTAGAAACAGAAGTAAATTTAGCCTAACTAAATTCCCGTAATTTGTGCTAAGTTTCCATATTCTCCACAACGTCTATTTCTGGTTATGCATGTGCGAAATTAGCGTGAAAGATTCCTTAATAACGTTGCCAAGACCAGGTCCAACTCGTAATTCCTGCAAAACAACATTAAATATAAAGAGAACAATCGTTAGTATGAGGATCCTTAGGATGATCCATGATCCTGATCCTGAAGCTCTTCTGAGGATCACTATCTGCCAAAGAAACAAGGATCACTTGTTAGGATATCATGTAAGGATCATAGGTCATTAAAATCCTGCCCTAACAACTATGGTTATTCGTGTGAAAGTGTGAGAATTGTTAGGTGTTTGATGAAAGCTTTGAGACTGCAATTGCTCGAGAGTGTGTGTGTAACCGAAAATGGCTAAGTGTTCTAAATTTAGCTCGTCACCCCTTTAAAAATGAAAGCTAACTAAGCTAACTAATTGTCCGACTTTTGTGCCATGCTCCCACGTTCTCCACAACGTCCATTTCTATTCAAATGTGTGCGAAATACCCGTGGAATATTCCATAGTAACGTTGCCAAGACCAAGTCAAGCTCAATGCTCCTGCAAAACAATACGAAACACAAACAGCCAATCGTTAGTATGAGGATCCTTAGGGTGATCCATGATCCTGATCCTGAAGCTCTTCTGAGGATCACTATCTGTCACAGAAGTAAGGATCACTTAGTAGGATAGCAAATAAGGATCACTAATTGTTAGAAAATCCTCCCCTAACACTTATATCCTCCGGAATCTTCAAAGATGATCCTAAATTAGCCAATGCATCAGCTTCTGTATTTTCTTCCCTTGGTACCTGTGTCAAACTAAAGGAAACAAAAGAGAGTGCCAATTCTTTGACTATCTCTAAATATTTGGTTAGCTTTTCACCTTTAACAGTATAGGATCCATTAAAATGATTTGTAATTAATAGTGAATCTACATGTACCTCAAGGTACCTGATCCCCATATGCTTAGCAATTTGTAAACCAGCAATCAAGGCTTCATATTCAGCCTCATTGTTAGTGGTTTGGAATTCACATGCAATGGATTGGGGTATAATGTCCCCCTGTAGCGATTTTAGTAGTATACCAAGCCCTGTGCCTTTAACGTTTGAGGATCCATCAGTATAGAGTATCCAAGGATCCTTGGTCTCTTCTAGCTGCTGGACTTCTAACTCAGCTTCTTTTTGTAAATCACTACTGAAATCAGCCACAAAGTCGGCTAATGCTTGGGATTTGATGGCTGTCCTGGGCTCATATCTTATATCATAGGCACTAAGCTTCACTGCCCACTTAGCCATCCTTCCTGACATCTCTGGTTTCCTGAGGACATTCTTAATTGGAAAATTAGTTTTAACAACGATAACATGAGTTTCAAAATAATGTCTCAACTTAGTGGATGCCATAATTAATGCAAGAATAAGCTTTTCAAGGTGGGAATACCTGGATTCAGCATCAAGTAAACTCTTACTTACATAATAGACAGGATGTTGTGTACCTTCATGATCCTTAACAAGGACTGCACTTACTGCTTTTGAGGATACTGCAAGATATAAGGATAACACATCTCCTTTCTCTGGTTTCATCAAGGCTGGGGCTGAGGATAGGTAATCTTTGAGAGCTCGTAAAGCACTCTCATGCTTCTCAGTCCACTCAAATTTCTTGTTCTTCCTTAGGATATCATAGAATTCTTTGCACTTTTCGGAGAATTTAGATATAAATTTGTTCAAAGCTGCTATCCTGCCTGTTAGTCTTCGGACATGCTTAGCATTGGCAGGAGATTTGATATTCACTAAGGCTTTGATTTATTCCGGGCTAGCTTCAACGCCTCTCTTGGTCACCATGTATCCTAAGAACTTACCTGCTTTAACACCAAAGTGACATTTTGAAGGATTAAGTTTCATGTTATATCTGTCAAGGATATCAAATGCTTCCTCCAAGTCCTTTAGGTGATCCTCAGCTTTTATGGATTTTACCACCATATCGTCTATGTAAACCTCCATTGTTTGTCCAATCTGATCCTTGAACATCATATTCACCAGCCTTTGATATGTGGCACCTGCATTCCTTAATCCAAACGGCATAACAATATAACAATATATTCCGGTTGGAGTCATAAAAGCCGTATCCTCTTGATCAGATGGTTCCATCTGAATTTGTTGAAATCCAGATGAAGCATCCATAAAAGTCAACAGTTCATGACCCGTCGTTGCATCCACCATGGAGTCAATGTGGGGTAATGGGAAAGGATCCTTGGGACATGCCTTATTTAAATCTGTAAAATCGACACATACCCTCCACTTTCCATTTTTCTTTTGAACAACAACCACATTGGCCAACCATCTTGGATACTTGACCTCTCTAATCATACCTGCCCGGAGCAATTTCTCTACCTCTTCCTGGATAATGGCATTTCTTTCTGGTGCAAACTTCCTCCTTTTTTGATGGATTGGTTTGAATGACCTGTCAATGCCAAGTTTATGAGTTATAATATCCTTAGATATACCTGTCATATCCTCATGCTTCCATGCAAAAGTAGCCTTTCTTCTTTTGAGGAAGGATACAAGATCTTCTTTGATTTTGCCAAGGATCCCTGATCCGATATAGATTTTGGATTCAGGATCCATGAGAATTTCTACCACATCCAGCTCTCTTGCCTCCAAGACATCCCTTGGAGGATACTTTGATTGCTATTGCTCCCTTGATTTCGAGGCTGGTTTCATTGATGAAGTGTAGCAATCCTTAGCCTCCTGCTGATCACTATCAACCTTGACTATTCCCCAAGGACTAGGGAGCTTCACACATTGATGGTAGGTAGATGGGACTGCCTTCATATCGTGTATCCAGGGCCTGCCAAGGATAACATTACAACAAGATAAACAGTCAATAACGCAAGGAATAGTTCATTGTTATCTACAGAAAAACAATATTCGGAAATTGGAGGATAATCCTCATCATCCTCTTCTTGATCAACTGCATGCACGTTATGGTTATCAGATCTGTTATAGGATTTGAATTTGTTGTTCTTGAACGAGGATCCTTGCTTCTCTTGTTTTGAGGATCCTGCTAATCTCTCCTGGATCCTTTTGTCATCCTCTAGCCGGATGAACCTGAGTGCCCGGGTTCTTACCTCATCTAGGTTCCTGCACGGTGTCATAACAAGATCATCATAGAACAATGAATCCCTAAGCAATCCCATTTTGAAGGCCTCAACAGCCGTGGCTATATCCAAGTTGGGGATGTCTAAGGATTCTTTACTAAACTTGGTAATGTAATCCCTTAATGATTCATTATGACCCTGGGTTACCCTATATAGATCACTAGTTAATCGCTCAAATTTTCTACTACAAGAAAACTGATTATTAAATAAGTTAACTAGATTAGCAAATGAGGTAATAGAGTAAGGGGGAAGACTTAGCAGCCATTTGAGGGCTGATCCAGTAAGAGTGGATCCGAATCCTTTGCACAGGCACGCTTCCTTTAACCTTTCTGGGATTGGATTGATCTCCATCCTCTCCCTGTATTGTGCTATGTGTTCCTCATGATCCGTCGAACCATAATACAGCTTCATAGTTGGAACATGGAACCTTTTGGGTATCTCAGCATCACATATTGGTGGTGCAAAACGAGATATCCTGTGGCTTCCATCTGCAATCTCCGGAATAGGTTTGACCACTCCTGGAACACTTGATATCATATCCTTTAGTTTTTGCAACTCTCTGGCCATAGCATGGTTGATACCTGTATCCTGCATGAATCCATGGTTAGCGGTAAGAGAATTATTAAAAGTGTTACCTCCCATCGGGTTCAAATTGGGAACACCGGATGTGAATCCATATTGTTGGGACTCTGGAATGATGGAGGGACCAGTGGAAGCAATGGTCTGCATCGGAATAAAATCTCCTTGATGGACATCTGAACTTCCTGTTTGCAAACTCCTCAAAGATCCTGGCATCTGGAAGGGTCCCTGAAACTGGGACGATCCTGGAACGAAGGAGGATCCTTGAACCTGGGATGATCCTG
Source organism: Helianthus annuus (assembly GCF_002127325.2). Lineage (NCBI taxonomy): Eukaryota > Viridiplantae > Streptophyta > Magnoliopsida > Asterales > Asteraceae > Helianthus > Helianthus annuus. The sequence goes on along the minus strand of NC_035447.2, from coordinate 59,335,613 downwards.
GAATAAAGGAGGATCCTTGAACCTGGGATGATCCTGGAACAAAGGAGGATCCTTGAACCTGGGATGATCCTGGAACAAAGGAGGATCCTTGAACCTGGGATGATCTTGGAACAAAGGAAGATCCTTGAACCTGGGATGATCCTGGAACAGAGGAAAATCCTTGAATCTGCTGCGCTCCTGAGTAGGCTCCTGAATTCATGAAGGATCCCATATGCTGAGGATAGGATCCTACTGGCTGGAAATATGAACCTAATGCCTGAGTCACTATTGCTGAATCGTAGTGCACTCCTTTTGGTCCACCCACATATTGAACATCTGGAACCACTGATGGCTGAGAAGTAATCACCGGAGTGTCAAAATTCAAAGATCTGGGCACCAGTGGGGAATGATCCTCTGCCGCTTTCTTTTGTTTCTTGAGATCTCCGATTTCTTTGAGGATCCTATCATTGGTCTTATCCTGTTGCTGTATATGTTCCTTCATCTGCAAAATCAAAGTAAACATGTCACTAGTAGTGGGAGTGTAAGGAGTAGAAGAAGTTAGAGGTTTAGAGAAAATGGGAGTTGGTTTCTTCTCAGCATTTTTCTGAGATCCAGCAGGAGGTGTGTAAGGTCCGCTTTTCCGTAATAAAAATAAACTACTTATAAAAATAATTTAAAGTCATCAACATACCAAATTTAATACATAACGAAATTCTTACAAAAATTGGGCATGTCCCGTTCGTAAAACGAGCATGCCCCCTGTTTTTAACTTATTAAACTAACGACAATCTATGACACATTTAACTTTAAACTTCCCAAAACGAAGACAACAAGTTTTTAAGTGTATGACTTCTAACAAGATTAAACAAAATAACAAGACATGGACCCAAAAAGTGTGCATATAAATAGCGGAAGCGCTTGGCATAATAAAGCATGGACACGTGCTCTGTCACACCCCAACCAATGGTGGAAACATCGGGATGAGACGAAGTGTGAAGATTGCTCGAGACATCGTAACGCTAATAATTGCGACAAGTATTTAAATAATCCGATTTCATTTCATAAGATAAATTGTCAACATTACAAGAAATTCAAATACAACAAGTTTAACAAAATAACATGACAACATAACAAAATTGATACAACATATTAAACCCTAGCGTCTATATGTGTATCTAGGCATCAACGCTACTTCTTTTCTTAGCATCATCCTCATCAACCTGTAACATGTTTAAAAATACAATTCAATGCAAAAGCAAAGGCGAGTATACAAGTTTGATACATACATAGCAAAAGATAAGTTTTAAACAATTCCTCATAGCAAGCATGTGATTCAAGATAGACATTTAAATATGGTATGTGTTCAACATATCAAACCAAGGAAACGCAATATGCTCATGACATTACCGAGATAAAGGGGCGGGTCGTTAATCCTATAGCGCTACATATGTCACGGTTTGGCTCGTACGAAGTTAATGATAAATTCGACACATAAGATTAATCCAAGTTTAAAGCATCAAGCCATCACGTATACAAGCATGTTATAGGAATGTTCATGTGTTTTAAGCAAAATGTTCATGTGTAAGTTTGTTGATAGATAAACATGTTACACCCCAAAAGTGGTAAAAGTAAAAAGGGGAAATACGAGTATACTCACATTGGTTGCGTATGAGAATTCTTGTAATAACGCACGAAGAAGGATTGGGAAAAGGATTCTGAGTGGATGAGACAGTTAACCTAGATGTTTAAAATACCACACAAAATCTTGTTACTAATTAAGTTAAAGTTTAATATTTTGTTTAAAATCACTAATTTTGTATAGAAATAAAGTATTATAAACATTCTTACAATTTGCTGATCTAAATACCATTTGGTATGTGAATAAAATAATCTTTATTTAATCATGTGCAAAAGATGGGACCATAACTCCTTATCTCTTTAAATTAGTAAAAGATTATAAATTTGATGGTTCTAAAAGTGAAAGAACGTATATTTGTTTTAAAAGCATAATTCAAGACTTGACTTCATAAATAAAATACTAAAATGGAAAAGAACGATTTTGAAGTATATTCATTATATGTCAGAAGTTTATAATTCATTACATACTTGAAATATTGTGGGCATCGAATTTATTTAGCTAAAAAGTTTATTTCTACTAATATCAGAAATGTTGTCGTGAGTAAATATATATAAAAACAATATTTCATAAGAAGGTTGTCACTGTCAATTAATAAAACATCAACAGTAGTTCCTCAAAAAAAAGAAACCATCATTCCATTTTTTTTCTTATGCAGTTTACTTCTTCTTACTAAAATGAGAAACATAATATCAACTAAACAAAATTTATGAATGAACACCATTCATGTTCTTACTGCACTTTCTTGCGTAGAAACGAAAGTCAAAGAGGATTGAAACAACAGAATAGGAAATATACCGAAAACAAAAGTGCCGTGAACATGAAAAGAATTCCGATCTCCGGCGAAACCTTCGAAGACGAAGCGAGCGAGGGAAACCAGAACAACCGCCGCTCGCCGCGGCGCTGCCGTCGCCACCGCCGCAGCTCGTTGGAGCTTGACGGCTCCCTTTTTTCCGTATCTCTCCCTGTCGTCTTTGTCGCCGTCGTGTGCCGCCGCCACCAGACGGTGGTGGTGGCTGTTCATTGTGTTGCAGGGTGGAGGTGGGTGTAAGTGAAGAAAGAAGGTGTTGTGGTGGTGTGTGTGTTCGTTCCCATCGTCAAAGTGCCCCGGAGAGCCGGCTCCGGTCACCGGAAATTCACGAGAGAGAGAATGAAGGTGTTGGTTGCTATGTGTAGAAGATAGATGCAGAGACAAGGGAGGTGTCGGCTGGTGTTTTTGAAAGAGAGGTGAGGGTTTAGAAAGATAACTTAGTTTAAATAGTTAGGTTAATAATTGGGCTTGGGCCCCGGGCCCACAAGCCTGTTACTAGCGTTTTTAAGCGGCCCAATCACGTTTTCAAGATCCGTTTTCGAACTCGAGCGTTGTAATAGGTCGTAAATTGTTTATTTAGCATTGAAAAAATACGCTAAGGATGTCGGAAATAAATGCGTGACGCGTTTGTTGTCGGTTGCGTTAAAAGCGCGTAAAATGCGTTGTTTTCGGTTCTTAAACCGTTTTTTTTTCTGGTTCCAACTGTGATTATAAAAATAGAGAAGCAAACGCGTATTTTCTACGAACATGGAAGTACGGAAAATACAAGCATTGTTTTCTAAATATGGAAAGTATGAAAACGCAGGGCGTTACATGCTCGCTCCATATCTCCAAATCGCCTAAAGTGGAGTTTTACCTTCATTAACAACCAAATTTTAAAAGGTTAGTTATCACACTAGTTAAATCATAATTCTTTCGTGTTAACTCCATACATACAAGAACTTTCATTCTTTTACGCATACGACTACCCAAGTAATTGGGTTTAGCATAAACACTCTCATTGAGAGTTAAGCATACACGTTTGACCCGTTTAATTGGGTTTGGCATAAACACTCTCATTGAGAGTTAAGCATACACATTCGACCCGTTTAATTGGGTTATTTGCTTTCAACATTACTCTTTATTCTATCCGCATAACGGATTAAGCTTTCAACATTCATTATGGCATTCGAAGCTACCCGTTCAAACGGATGACATTCATCTCTACTTGACACGATTTAATTTTAAATCGGTCAAAATGTATAGCTTAACACAACTTTCGTTAGCATAACCCAAACCACATAGGATTTGTTATTTACTTGTTAATAACCACAATTGTCAAACAAGGTTAGTTCTACATCAAGTTAAGTAAAAAGAGAATTTAACAAAGATTTGTATGCAACGGAACATACCTCGATCCTGAGAGCCTTCCGACTTCTTAGAGCATGAACCTTCTTCCTTTATGCCTATATTAACACATACATTCATTCGTTTAATACCCGAAATTTCTCTCTTTTATTTTCTAAATTACACATAATCGTTCATTCAAGCATTTCATCAAACACATGGCGGGTTTCGCATTTTCGGGACATTTACTCATCTAACTAACATATATTTCTAAGCTAATTACTTCAATCATTCAACAACAATCAATTAAGCTTTACTCCATATCATATTTTCTAGTGATTTCATATCATAAACAAGGTTATTCTTCAACATCACACACACACACACACCAAAACTTGGTCATTCTAACCCTAGTAACTTCTCATCAACTTGGGTCTTGGCTATTAACAATAAAATTGCTAGAAATCAGACATAATTCTAATCTTACGTCATAATCTTAACCGAATTTCATAAATTTCATAACATGCAATCAGATTTGATCAAGACCCATTTCCTACACTTTACTAAATCGTAAAATTTAATCTTACCAATTCGGAGAACAGATGTAGGAGCCTTGAATTCGTTGTTTACACCTTTAATTTTCTCAAGATTTCACTTAATTCTTGTGAATTTGGTGAAATAGGGTTCATCCTCTTGCTTCCCCCCTTGTTTGTTCGACCAGAACACCCACACACACGAATTGTGTGTGGGTTTTTGTCTTTTGTTATTTAGTAGCCTAGCTTTTTGGGTATTTACAACTTTAATCCCTATATTTCATTTACTTATGAATTTTAAATACTATCCCATTTACTTCTACATTTTATCCTAAGTGAAACAAACATTTTTGGGGTGTTACAAGGTGGAGGCAAAGGTGGAGTGCCCTGAGACGAATTGACTGCAGACATTGCAGTAGAGGTATTCTTCAATGATGAAGCCATATATTCGTATGCAATGAACCGGAATGATCACCAACAGAAAACTTTCTTAGAAATGAAGCACCAATGGCCCCATGGTGGGCGCCAAACTGTTTTGGTAAAAAATCACACATGGATAATGCAACCAAACTCCTAGTTACGGGGAATGATGCTTGAAATGAAGAACAATAATAAGGATCACTTCGATGTAAATTGCACAAATGACACAAGGATTTATACGAGGAAAAAGCCCTTGATCAATGAATGATCTCCGGCATAAAAAACCTCGGGTGATGGAAACTACCGATCACCAAGTTCAAATAAATCAATAAAAGTTTACAACTTTGGATAGTGACGAGCTAAGTACAAGGATCACTATGGTTAATCGTGTAAAAGTGTGGGAATTGTTAAGTGTTTGTTGAGAGCTTTGAGACTGCAATTGCACGAGAGTGTGTGTAACCGAAAATGGCTAAGTGTTCTAAATTTAGCTCGTCACCCCTTTAAAAATGAAAGCTAACTAAGCTAACTAACTGTCCGACTTTTGTGCCATGCTCCCACGTTCTCCACAACATCCATTTCTATTCAAATGTGTGCGAAATACCCGTGGAATATTCCATAGTAACGTTGCCAAGACCAAGTCAAGCTCAATACTCCTGCAAAACAATACGAAACACAAACAGCCAATCGTTAGTATGAGGATCCTTAGGGTGATCCATGATCCTGATCCTAAAGCTCTTCTGAGGACCACTATCTGTCACAGAAGTAAGGATCACTTATTAGGATAGCAAATAAGGATCACTAATTGTTAGAAAATCCTCCCCTAACACAAACAATAAAAAAATCACCAGCAAAACCCACAGCAAAACCCACTGTTCAAAACATTCAAACATTCAAAGTCACCACCAAAAACCCAGCAAAAATCACTGTTTGAAAACATTCAAAACCATTCAAAAGTTCACAGATTCAAACATTCAAACAATCAAAAAATCACCAGCAAAAAACATTAAAAAAGCATACCAAAATATCTAACCAAACACCACCACCGCCGCCGTGAAAACCCCGCCACTGCCACCACCGTCTCTGACAGTCCTCACCACCACCACCGTCTCCGTTTACATCAAAAACCACCAACATAGTCGCCGCCAAAACCCATTTTCTCCACGACTGAAAAACCTGCAAACCCCCATCTCCCTTCACTCGAAACCCCAAGTCGCACAAACGACCACCACTTGGCCGCTCGGAATCGTTGCTGAAACATCCGATCCGTGGTTGAATCTATATGATGAAGCGAGGGAGATGAAGGGTTGCGGCTCACCAGAGAAGATGGGGGGGTGTATGAGTTCCAGCCGGCGGCGATTACTGTCCAGAACATTTCGAAGGGGGCGATTACGGTATAGACGGAGGGGAGAGGGTGTTTGGCTGGGGGGGTTGTCTCCGAAAACAGGGGGCGATCTCCTTCTCCGATCTTTCTCTCATCTAGATGGTGGATTTGAAGAGAGAGAATATGCAGAGATTTAAAAATGAATGGTATCATCAATGGAGTTTTATAAAGGAAAATAGAGAGAGAGTCTGTAGTGAAAAGAAAGAGAGAGAGATTAATGGAAAGATGAAGATGGATATTGTCTGCGTGATATAAATTTCAAAGAAAGAGAGAGGAGAGAGGGTGTGAATTAAATGAAGAGAAAGGAGTGAGATTAGACATTTAGGGTAAATGACCAAACTACCCTTTTCGTTGGCTGATTGTGATTGGTGGAGAGTGGTTCTCATGGTTCTTACAACTGGAGGTGGTTTTCATTTTAGCGGCTCCCTATATATATATATATATATATATATATATATATATATATATATATATAGGAAGAGTCATTAGAAAACCGAACGTTGTTACTAAAAGAAAGGGTTAAAAATAAAAAGGTTTAGGTGGGTAAAAAGGGTGATTGTTTTGGGTTAAGAAATGAAAAGGTTTAGGCTCAAAGGGGTTAACTAGGGGGATTTTGGGTAGGTGTTAAAAAATGAAAAATAATGGTGTAGAAAGAAAAAGGGTTAGTCCTAATGCCTCCATCATTTCCTTACTCGGGTTTAAGTTGGTAAGGACCGGGAATGTATTGTTGTGGCAAGTTCTAGAGTCGTACGAACCAAGCGGCTATTCACACAAGAAACGAAAAATGAGCATTTAGTCTAAAGATATATATTTGTATGCTCGTTAAAGGCTCAAAACTAACTTTTGTGGGAAAGGGTTTTTTTTTATGTGATCAAGTATATATAATCAAATTTTAACTAAGTTTGTCATGCCTTTTCATAATTTTCTTATGTTGGTTCTTTTTATCACGACGCTATCGGTTGTAAACATGTAAAAATATAACCTTGTTAGAACCTGAATTCCCCACTTAAACTTAGACAAGTAAAAAAAATGAAAACTTTTGAAAAAAATTTGGGGTGATTAGCAGTTCCAATAGAGTTTTGTGTAAGGCTTGTTATTAGGACTTGCAAGATTCAATGTTTTAGCATCCCCCCCCCCCCACACACACTTAAATTACACATTGTCCTCAGTGTGTCCCAAAAATAAGTTTTTAGGTTGATTGAATGTGTAAAATGGTGTTAAAAGCAAAACTTTATGTTACTGGCATCCTGGACACGGCCCCGTGTTCATGTGCCAGTGACAAAAATTAAAGAAAAGAAACAGAAGCCTGGACACGGGGGCGTGTTCAGCGAACACGGCCCGTGTCCAGTTACCTGAACTGGGCAATTTTCTGCAGAGTGTGCAGCACGGGGCCGTGTTGGGCGGACACGGCCCTTGCTGAGCTTACTGTAATGAAGAAATTGTCTTCGGATGGCCCTGTTTTCGTGCATGGGGCGATGTTTCTCGTCTCCCTTGTTATCCTTCACCATCCTGAGTGTGTTTTATTTCTGCAAATTAAAATTAAACTAAACTAATGATAGTTCCGCGGAATGCCTCCGTGGTGCGCCACGTTTATAAGGGTCCTTGGCTAGACCCAAAGTGAGGTTATATGTTTTCCGAGCGGGATGTTTTGCATCCCATGTTGCACCGTCGGAGAGCATCATCCAAACTCGAATCAATAACCTTCATGTAATTGACCGGGTCATCGTCCTCTACTCTCTTCCCAACCCCAAACTTCACTTCCTTATCCCCATACTTCAAAGTGAGTGTTCCGTCATTCATGTCTACCACTGCTTGCGCGGTGGCTAGAAATGGCCTCCCTAGTATGAGGGGGACTTCGGTGTTTTCTTCCATATCTAGTATGACAAATTCGGTCGGGTAGACGAACTTGTCGACTTTGACCAATAGATTTTCAGCGACACCTTGTGGGTACTTGACAGACCTATCGGCAAGTTGTATACTCATCTTGGTAGGGCTCGTTTTTCCTAGGCCGAGTCGTTTGAACATTGATGCGGGCATGAGGTTAATGCTAGCCCCAAGGTCGGCTAGTGCATTACGAATGGGGGATTCCCCGATTGAGCAAGGAATTGTGAAGCTTCCGGGATCAATCTTCTTTTGGGGAAGTTTGTTGAGTACGAGGGCGGAGCATTCTTCGCCTAGGTTAACTAATTGCAATGATTCAATGTTCATTTTATGAGTGAGGAAGTCCCTCATGAATTTTGAGTATTTAGGCATTTGAGTTAGGACTTCGATGAAAGGAATATTAACATGCAATTGTTTTAGTAGACTTTCGAATTTTGCGAATTGCTCATTAGTCTTTTGACGAATAACCTACCGGGGTACGGAACCGGAGGAGCCTTGGTGGGCTCTTGAAGTAGAGGAGAAGCCTTCTCTTGTTGGGGCGGTAGTGTGCTTTCCTCAGTTAGTGGTGGCGGAGCTTCCGCGGGACCCACGGTACGGTTTCTTAATGTTATGAGATGAACTTGTGCTTTTGGGTTTGTTTCGGTATTACTTGGTAACGCGCCTTGTGGTCTCTCGGAGAAATTTTGAGCTAGTTGATTCATTTGTTTTTCAATGTTTTGCATACTAGCTTGTTGATTTCTAAAATTCGATTCCAATTGTTGAAACCGATCCGAGTTTTTCTTTTCAGTGTTAGAGATGAGGCGAGATATAGTATCTTCAAGCCTTTCTCGTTCACCTTGTTGTTGAGGGAAATTTTGTGACTCATTTTTTGGTTGTTGAAAGTTTGTTCGTTGATTTAGACTTTGTTGGTTACTACCATTGCCGGGTTCTCTCCAACCAAGGTTAGGGTGGTTACGCCATCCTTGGTTGTAGGTACCCGTTGGAGGACCCGACGGCCTAGGCCTATTATCAATGTAGTTTACCGACTCTGATTGATCATCTGTTTCTTTCATACAACTCCAATTTTCGTGTGGCCCACCACACCCTTCACAAGCCATAACCGAGACTGTTTTTGTCATTTCTAACTTTTTAAGTTTTAAAGAAAGGGCCTCGATTTGGGCTTGTAAAGAAGTGCTTTCATCAACCTTATGGGCGCCCGGGGCAATAGACTTATTGCCTCGGGGAGTGTGCCACTAAAAATTGGTTTGAGCAATTTCCTCGATTTGATTGTATATTTCATGTGGGCGGCGATTACCTAAAAGTCCCCCGGAGCTGGAGTCAAGTGTTTGTTTCGTGTGTGGCAACAACCCATTATAGAAGGTGGATACTTGTTGCCACACCGCAAGACCGTGATGGGGACACTTTCGCAATAGCTCCTTGAACCTTTCCCAAGTTTCATATAAGGATTCCCCATCCTCTTGTGAATATATATTAATTTTAGTCATTAATTTAGCCGTTTTAGCGGGAGGGAAATACTTATATAGAAATTTTTGGGCTAGTTCATCCCAGGTGTTTACCGAACCAACTGGGAGGGCGTTGAGCCAAGCTTTTGCTCGGTCTTTTAGTGAAAATGGAAACATTCGAAGGCGGATGGCGTCATTTGATGCTCCATTGATCCGAAGGTATCACATATTTCTAAGAAATTAGTAATATGTAGATGGGGATCCTCGTCCGCAAGCCCGTGAAAGGTTGTGGAGTTTTGAAGCATTTGTATCAAATGTGGCCGAAGTTCAAAGTTGTTGGCTTCAACATTCGGTGCATTGATAGCGGCGCCGAGATTACCTACGGTGGGTCGTAGGTAATCCATGAGGGTACGATGGTCTGCCATTGGAAGTGGGTCCCCCAAAACATTCTCTTGGTTTTTAGCTTTAAGTCTTTTTCTGAGAAAGCGTTCGGGTTCTTCTAGAGGTTCATTTATGTCTTTATTAGAACTGGAGCTCATACACTACGTAGAAGGTTCAGATGTGGCGTCTGGTTCCAAATCCTGCAATAAAAACAGAAAAGAATGTTGGTCAGAAAGTTCACCACAGCCCCGTGCTCTCTGAACACGGCCCGTGGTCAGAGATACAGCGGTTGTTTTCCGGATCCCTGTTACTGGAAAGTTGGACACGGCCCCGTGTTGCACCGACACGGCCCCGTGCTCAGCCCTCTGTAACTCAGAAAATAAAAACTGCCAGTGACACTGCTGGGCACGGCCCGTGTCCGACCAGGCATGGCCCGTGCTGAGCTCTGCAGAAGCTGAAAAATTAAGAAAATCCTAAAAAAAATAAAAAGAAAATAGAAAGAATGATTAGGCCGTTGATTCCTAACTTTCTTAAAATCTTTGTGTCCCCGGCAACGGCGCCAAAAACTTGATGTGCGTGAAGTATGTTATATTTTAGGTATATATTTTAAGCCATTTTACACTTTTTAGCCAAAGTTTTAAATTTATAAAACACGATATTTACTAACACTAAACACACATATGGGCAAGTGCACCCATCGTGGACGTAGTATAGTGTTGGTAAGATACTGAGGTCGTTCAAGGACACAAGAGCTTTTAGTACCGGTTTATCCTCAACGTCTAATCAAATCAAAATGTTAGAAAAAGGGTTTTAAACTAAGAAAATAAAACTAACTAAAATGTTGAAAAATAAAATAAAAATAAAAACAGTTAGACAAGATGAATCACTTGGATCCGACTCGTGTGTAGTGTAACCTTTGATTATTTTCGCACTTTTGCACTTGTTTAAGATATTATCTTAGTTATTGTAGTAGGGCCCCTCTTTTGAAGGCGATGTTGCCCTCAACCCAGTAGTTTGAGTTAGCAAGGATACAATCCTAAAGGGTCGGATTATTGAAAGATAATTAATTAAGTTATTAATGCATAATGTGGTAGGCCCCTCTTTTGAAGGCGACCCTCAGCTAAGTAGTCTGAGTCAGCAGGGATACAGTCCTAGGTAGCTGGATTAAAGTTTTAATAGTAGTTTAACTTATGAGGGGATCAAAGAGTTTGGACCCCCGCCATCCAATACCTTTGGGTATTGAAGGAGGTCCTACTAAATTTGACCCAGATCCTTTGCAGGATCTATACACTGAATAATGGCAAGACTCTTACCAAACCGTTCCCTTAACCCCCGACCAGGTAGCCAACATACCTCCATACAGACCGTGGAGATATGAATGGTGAAAATCTTTTATTTTATATAGACAGTAAAATAATGCCAAGACACCACGGACAAACGATAAGGAAGAATCACCTTCAACATAAGAAACTAGTAATTAAAGTCATTAATACAAAACCAATTAAAAAGTGCAAAAGATTAAAAATAAAAAGTATTACACTAAACACTTGTCTTCACCAAGTGATGTAAGAGACTTAGGCAAACATAGCCTTTGATTGTCAAGAACTCTTACGATCAATCTTGGATCCCGAGACGACTCACACACTCTATGATGGATAATGGATGATGGTGGTGGGTGATGGTGTTATGGTGGTGGTGGGTGGTGGGTGAAGTGTGAGAGAGGTGGTGTGCCAAGGGATGAGTTGCAAGAGCTCCAAACACTCGTATTTATAGGCTGAACAGAAGCTCGGGCACGGCCCCGTGTCCATCTGACTCTCTCTCTTCATTAATTGTAATTCGCAATTACAATAAATGCGCCTGCAGGAAGTTGACCACGCCCCCGTGTCCACTGGGCATGACCCCGTGGTGGGCAACAGAAACTTCTATGAGTTTGTCTTTTCTGCTGGCACTTGGGCACGGCCCCGTGCTCACTGAGCACGGGGCGTGTTCAGTCTTCTGTCTTCTCTGTTTTGCTTGGGAAGATGCTGTCGGGAGGTAGGGCATGTCACTTTTGTTCCTTTTCTTGTATTTATGTTAGATTATGCTGTCTTTTTGCTTCTTTTGTTGTTTTTGAGCTCATTTAATCCTGAAAATACAAAAGGAAGACAAAAGCACATTTTTTCCAACATTAGTACTAAAAAAGGGTTAGTTTTAAGCCACAATTGATGTAATTTATATGTTGCATTTTGTGCACATCATCACTCGTTTTGCTAAAGGGATGCAAGAATATGAAGAAGCTTCCAAGAGAAAGGATAAGATGAAAGCTTCAATTGCCGCGATGAAGAAGGAGATAGTTGGTTTTGCTGAGAAGGAAGAGGCATGGTCGAAGAAGGTTGATGATTTGTCTAAGCAGCATGAGATTGAAATGAATGACTTTAAGAAGAGCTTTGAGGCCGATCGGGAGAAGCTGAAGGCAAATAGAGAAGCTTTGTTTGTTCAACAAAGGGCTTTTGATGAGGAGAAGGAAGGTTTGAAAGCTGCAGTTGCTCGAACCACCAGTGATAATCAATGGTGGATTGAGCAAGGTTTTCAACAGGTTGTTACCTACCTTCTCCACTCCAAGGAGTTTAATTCCGCACTTGGCGAAGTTTACACAAAATTACTTAAGTTGGGGAAACATCAGGGCCACATTGCCGGGTACAAGCTTCATGAGTCCGGACATCCTTTGGAGAAGTCTCCTTTATTTCGTCCTGAGGCTTCCGATGTTCTCAAGGGCTCCGTTGAACAGATGGAGAGGCTCACCTATCCTTATATCTATCAAGTTTCTGGTTGTTTTGGTAAGCCTCTTACTGTTTTGCAGGATTTGAAACCCGAAGGCCTTAATGAAAAAGTATGCTCTGAAGTCTTGGATTCTATTTCGAGGAAGAGATCCTACTATGGGGATAGTGATGACACCCCTTCCGACGGACCAAATGCTTCGAAGGATGCGAGCTTGGAGGCTTCAGCAGTAGGTGGTGATGGTGGTGCAAAAGCGAAGAAGCTGAAGAAAGCAAAGAAGGCTAAGGGCGAAGGTTCCGGGGTCTCCAAACCTTCTGTCGATGCTTAACGGATATTCGTAGCTTTCTTAGCACTTAAAAAACAATTTATGGTTTGTGATGTTAACTTTTAAACAATATTAGGTTTTTAGGAACCCTTAAGGTTCCTGTTGGTTGTGTTAGGCCTGTGTGGCCATTTGAACAATATCTTAACTTTCAAGCCACTAGGGCTTGTTGTAACTTGTATTTGAATGATTGAAAGTCTTTCGGGGCTTTCTTGGTTATGGTATTATGCTTAGCTATTTTCTTCGTTGTGTTTTTATACTTGTGCCTATTTTGTTAAGGCAGCTTGGTTGTTTTTAAGCTTTTAAGCTTTTTGGCTACCTGTAGATAGGTTGAAACCATTGAGGCTGAAGAAACCACTTTGGAGGCTTGAAGCCTTGAAGGCTTCTTAGTATTTTGGTTTGACTTTGTTCGTGTCTTTAAAATTTTTCGTTCAAGTTGCATTTTGTCTTCTCATAATTTTGTCTTTGTTGAGTTTGTGTTGCCCTTATGTTTTTAATACCTTAAAGGGTTCAGTGCTGCAGTCACTTAGCCTTGGTATTTTTAACAAGAAGGCATGGCACCTATCCTATTTGTTTTCTTGTTTTTGTTTGATTTCGTAAGCCTGTTTGTTGATTATTTTTCTAAGGCTTAAGGAACATTTGGTGTAGGCTGTTCAAACCTGTCTATGAGACTTTTTTGCTATTGATAATAAGTCTCATGGAGTTGTATTGATCTAGGAACTCACCCCTTATATAGGTCCATTCAACACGTGAACCTATTAAGCGATGTGGCCTGGGGCTCAACCCCTTACATGGCCCTTGCCATGGAGTTTCTTGCTAGGTTCTCAACCTGTTTTTAGGATAGAAAGACAAATTTGATAAAACAACTTCATTCATTCAAGAGAGATTTTTACAAAAGGTTTTCATAGTTCAACTCTTGATATGCAACATTTCAAAATACAAACCAATCTTTCCTGTTTAGACGTGAAACCTTTTCAAGGTTTTTCCATTCTAGTGCCTTGGAAGCCTTTTACCTTCTGGATCTGCTAGCTTGTAGGATCCACCCTTATGTGCTTCAAGGATGGTGTACGGACCCTCCCATTTTGGGCCGAGCTTTCCCTGATTCTCTTTCTTGCTAGCTTCTTTGTTTCTAAGGACCAGGTCTCCTGGCTTGAAACGTTCATTCTTGACTCTCTTGTTGTAATAGGCTTCCATTCGTTGCTTGTACTTGGCTTCTTGAATTGCAGCTTGGTCTCGTGCCTCTTCTAGGAGTTGTAAGTTCAACATGGTCTCTTTTTGGTTTGTTTCGGGATCCATGTTAACAATTCGTTGTGTTACAACTCCTACCTCGGCTGGGATCACAACCTCGGACCCAAATACCAAGCTATAGGGGGTTTTCTTATGGCTTGTTTTTTCAGTTGTTCTTATGGCCCATAAAACACTAGGCAATTCATCGAGCCAGTTGTTTTCGTGCCTTCCCAATCTTGTTTTGATACCTTCCACTATGCTTCGATTAGTCCTTTCGACCTGACCATTTGATTGCGGGTAAGCCACTGAGCTAAAGACCTGGTTAATCTTGTACTCTTTACACCAAATGCTGAAAGGCTTCTCAGCAAATTGCTTCCCATTATCAGTGACGAGTACCCCCAGCAATCCATAACGGCAAATAATGTTCTCCCAAACAAAGTCGATGACCTGTTTGCCTGTAATCTTTGCAAGTGGTTTAACCTCGGGCCACTTTGTAAAATAATCTATTGCCACCAGCAAGAATTTTACTCCTCCTTTGCTTGGGGGGAATGGACCAACAATGTCCATTCCCCATTTATGGAATGGCCATCCCAAGGTTATTGGGACAAGGTCATGCTTAGGACTTTTTGGGATCGGTGCATGGATCTGGCAAGCATCACATTTTCTTAATTGCTCAGCGGTGTCACGATGCATTGAGGGCCAGAAATACCCAAGGTTCATGAGTTTTGCAACCACCGATCTAGCTCCAAAATGAGCTCCGCATATGCCTTCGTGAATTTCTTTGATCAAATACTGACTTTGCTCAGGACCAACACATCTTAGCAAGGGGCAAGGTAACCCTTTTTGTAAAGGGTTTCTCCTTGTAGTACGTACTGCCTTGCTTTGATTTTAACCCTTTCAGCTTCTACTTGATCATTGGGTAGTTCACCGTTTTTAAGGAACTTCTTGATTGGAGTCATCCAATTTGGATCTTCATCAGTGACTACGTCTTGAACCTCCAACTCATCAATCGATGGAGCTTTTAACACTTCTACTAACACCTTCTTTGTTAGGTGAGCAAAAGTGAGAGATGCGAGCTTGCTTAAGGCATCTGCCTTCTTGTTTTGGGACCTTGGAACCCGTTTGATTGCACACATTTGGAAGGTGTTCATCAATTCTTTGGATTTTTCTTTGTACCTTTTCATGTTGGGCTCTTTGGCAACATAGCTGTCGTTTACTTGGCTTGAGACCATTAATGAATCTGTGAACACTTCAAGCTTCTGGACCTTTATTTCTTTGGCCAGCCTTAGACCGGCGATCAGTGCCTCGTATTCAGCCTCGTTATTGGTGGTCTGAAAGTCAAAACGGATAGCATATGTGAATTCCAACCCTTCTGGGTTGATCAAAATGAGCCTAGCCCCTGATCCTTCAACGCTTGAAGCCCCATCGGTGAAAAGCTTCCAGGCTTCAAGGTCAGAGGGTTCAGAGGTTGCAGTGTTCACTTCAGTGACAGTTTGCATAGGGACTTCTATAATGAAATCAGCCAAGACTTGGGCCTTGATGGCCTTTCTAGGAACATAGGTGATGTTATGTTCACCTAGTTCTATGGCCCATTTGGCTAATCATCCCGAGTTTTCTGGTTTTTCAAGCACACTCCTGATAGGTTGGTCGGTGACCACTAGTATAGGGTGTGCTTGGAAATACCTTCGAAGCCTTCTACCTGTTTGGACTAGGGCTAGGGCAAGTTTTTCTAAAGGAGGATATTTAGTTTCAGCCAATTTTAGAGTTTTGCTGAAGAAATAAACAGGTACCTGGATTTTTCTCGTTCAATTGTGAGGACCGCGCTTATTGCTTCTTCGGCAACTGAGAGGTAGACTGAGATTAATTCACCTGTTTCTGGGGCTGCCATGTCAGGTAGAGAAGCTAGGTGCTGCTTCATTTGGTTAAGGCTTCATCGGCCTCTTCAGTCCATTTGAAGTCCTTCTTATCAGTGCAACCTTTGAGCGTTTTGAAAAAGGGGAGATACCTTTCCGCTAACTTTGAGGTAAAACGCTTCAAGGCTGCAAGCTTCTCATTCAAGCTTTCAACCTCCTACTTGGTTTTTGGTGGTTTGGCTTCAAGAACAGCTTTCACCTAGTTCGGGTTGGCCTTGATGCTTTGTTTCCCAACAATATGGCCCAAGAACTTGCCTTCCTCAAACCCAAATGAACATTTTTCAGGGTTGAGTTTCATGCTAACCTTTCTTAGGTTCTTGAAAGTCTCTTGAATGTCATCGAGCATTTGATATTCCGTCTTGCTTTTGATCACCAAGTCATCGACATATGCTTCCATGTTTCTACCAATTTGGCTTGCAAAGGCTTTGTCCACTAGACGTTGGTAGGTTGCCCCGGCATTTTTGAGGCCAAAAGGCATCTTTTGGTAACAAAAGATTCCCTTATCGGTGTGGAATGCTGTCTTTTCCTCATCTTCTTCTTTCATGAGTATTTGATGATACCCTTTGTAAGCATCTAGGAAGCATTTGAAAGAGTAGCCGGTAAGGGAGTCAACCTTGAGATCAATTTCCGGCAATGGATAGCAATCCTTGGGACAAGCCTTGTTAAGATCCTTGAAATCTATGCACATCCTCCAAGAGTTGTCTGGCTTCTTGACCATAACTGGGTTTGCAACCCATGATTGGTACTTGACCTCTCGGAGGATGCCTGCTGACAAAAGCTTCTCAACTTCCTGGCATGCAGCCAAACTTCTCTCTGGTGCCAAACTTCTTTTCTTTTGGACCATGGGCTTGACATCCGGTGGTATTCTTAACTCGTGCTCGGCAATGTTCCGAGGGATCCCTGTCATGTCCTCTGGACACCAAGCGAAGACATCGCTGTAGTGTGTTAGCAACTTTTCGAGGTATGAGAGGGTTTCCTGTGAAAGGCTTGGATTGACCCTTATTCTTTGTTCAGGGTACTTAGGATTTATGATTAGCCTTTGCTTGTCTTCTTCGCTTTTTGAACTTTCACCTTCAACCACGTAGGCTTCCTGAGAAGGTTGAAGAGTTGCTATTCCCCTCTCGGTGGGAAATTTGACAGTGCCATGGCCGACGGACACAGCCATGTATAATGCACACTGCCCTGGCCTCCCAATGATTACGTCATAGTTTGAGGGAATATTGATAACCACAAAGGTGAGTGGCTGAGTCCTTTCTTTTTGCCCTTCGCTGAAATGAACATCAAGTGTCAGTTGCCCTAAATGTTTAAGGGTATATCGGCAATACCTTTTATGGAGGTTCCAGAGGGTTGAAGCCTTGAACGTTCTTCATTGCTCAAACGGTTGAAGAATTTTTCAAACATGATTTCAGTAGCTGCCCCAGTATCTATGTATGCCCTACTTGTTTGTAACGTTCCCACAGTCGCTTTTACCACAAGAGGGCTTGAAAGGGGATCTTTCTCTGTTGGGGGGAAGCGCACACACTGAAGCTCCCAAGCCTCCAACCATTGTCTCTTCTGTGGAACCCTTCCATCAAAATCCACCATATTGACTTCCTTGCCTTTCCCTTCAGCCATTTTGTCCCTTACTCCTTTTACCAAGTGAGCAAGTTCTTCGGACTTGACAGCTTCTTCAATCCTTTTCTTAAGTTGGAAGCAATCATTGGTATGGTGACCCTTTTATTCGTGGAATTCACAATATTGTGTGGAGTTCTCGTCTTTTCTGCTTTTGGGGAGAGGCCTAGGAGGCCGAAAGTTTTGCTTGACTTCTTCTGTTACTAGGATTTCTTGAGGAGTTTTGGTGAGAGGTGTGAAACTCATGCCTTTTTCTCTGCTGGAAGGGTTGCGGCTTTCAGACCTTCGATGGTCTGAACCCTTTTGGAGTCTGTCGTAAGAGTTAAAGTTTCCTCTCTTTCTGGCTGGGCTGCTACCTCGCCAGCTGTTTCCTCTTTTTCTTTGTTCTTTGATGTCTACTGCCTCCTCCCCTCGAATGTGGGCCTCGGCCCTTTCGAGAGCTTCTTCCAAAGTCTTAGGGAGGGATTTGTTGAAATCCCTTGTGAGGTATTTAGATGTAATGGCGTTCATGAAACCGGCCACCCTCATTTTCTCATCTGCTCCCACATAGGTTAAACCTTCCTTCTTGTATCTCTCTATGAATTCTCGAAGGCTTTCATCATCTATTTGCTTGATCTGAAAGATCACTGTAGCGTCTTTAACATACCGCCTTTGTTGGGAGAAATTGGCTAAGAACCCCTTGCTGAGGTCATCGAAGCTTCGAATGCTTCGAGCCGGTAAGTCATTGAACCAGATTCTTGCCGATCCGACAAGGGTTTGCATGAACATCAAGCAACATTCAGCATTTGACCATTTCTCGATTCTTGCGGCACCGGTAAGGATCTGAAGGTGGTCTTCAAGATCTTCAGTCCCATCATATGTCCTGATGTGGGCCGGCATCTTGATCTTTGTTTGGAAGTCATAATCGGCTATCTGTTGTGAAAAGCATGAAAGGTTACTTGGTTTATAAGGTTTGGCCAAATCTTCTTCAGCCCTTGCACTCACATTGTTGTTACCATTGTTGTTCCCTTGAGTGGCTAACACTTGATTAATGAAATGTTGCCACGGGAAGTTGGCCATCATCTGGGTCATCATCTGAGGCATGAGGTTGAAGCCTTGAAGGCTTCCGGGTGCAACAGAACAGTTGACTCCCAAGGGAGTGCTCATAACGGCGCTTCGTGCTAAAGGGAGTACCGACAAGGCCTGCTCCCATGAAGTTGTCGTTGAGGGTGGGAGACTTGTTACTGGGGACTGCAGGAGCTGGTCAAGGGTTAGCTCATGGCCCAGCGGAGCACCGCTTGGAGCAGGTTGGGACGAGAAGAGAGGGTACACTGTAGGATTTGGCCTTGCAGACAGGTACGGGTTAGCATTTGGAGGATTACTGGGACCTGCCTCGTCCCTAGATGCAAAAGGAGGAACGGGAGGTCCGGGAGACAATGTCGGCTCAGGTTCATCATAGTCCAGACGGATCCTCACTCCCTTGTCCCTTTCTCTACTCACATACTGGTTGAGGAGAGACCTTAACTCAAGGAAATTGTTGGCGACCCCTTCCGGGGTAAGTTCGACATGCGATGGGGCACTAGTGACACCAACATTAGGGGAAGGGACCCCTGATCTGGACGGAGTAGGTGTACTGAAAGTCAGGAACTCAGGAGTACCTCCCAGTGTCGAGAAAGAAGCAGGTGTAGTTGCATGGGCTTGACTAGCACCTGGAGTAGAAGTGTTAGGAACTTGATTCACTCTCCGGGAGATCCACTTTCTGACATGGCAATTTTAGGAGAATGGAGCTACACTACTAGGTCTTTTGGAGAAAAATAGTGGCGTAGCCCCATGGAGGGTGCCAACTTGTTGATGCAACAAATAATAGACCAAGGATAGTAGCTGGGCTGGTTAGGCAAAAGGGTTGAAGGGTTCAACTTTGCCTAACGCAGGTCGTGGGGTCCCCCAACGTTTGCAAGACGTGGAAGGAGGTTCACTAGTTTGTTCTTGTTGTCTGCTAAAGATCCTCCTCTGAAGTATGTTCATATTCGGATGAAGTAGCAAAAGGGATGTGTATGTTAGACGTGAAAGAGAGTGTCTTGCGTAAAGCAAGAACTCAATGTGAATGACCAGAGATCTTCGTAATCTGGGCTGGTCAGGAATGTCTGCTTAGTGAGTGAAGTGCTGAATTTATAGGAGAAGGCATCTCCCAAAGAGGGATGCATTTGACTAGCGACCTTGCTTGCAGTGAGGGGCTTACCCTTTCGGGGGTTAAAGCCTTTTGACCCCTGGATAATAGGGTGTGTTCTGTTGGACCTGCATTGCGGCTGGCGAGTTGGTGGAGATGTGACTATTTACTGTTCTCACACTGCCTTACTTTATTTCGGTTCCCTAGATTTTTAACCTTTGAACCATTTTTCCTTTTGGGCATTCATGTATTAAAGTCATTTATTTTGGTTCTGGGCTACCCCAACCAACATGTCTCTTAAAATTTTTGCAGGTATGTTATCGAACTTATTCCTAAGAATATCTTTGAAGGCCCGATGAAAGTGACGTCCAATGGTTATTGCAGTTTCATTCACAAATCCAAGGGTTTTCTGTAATGTTGGGCATCATTGATTTTATGCATTGGTCATGGGAAAATTGTCCTGCTGCATGGAAATGACAATATACGCGAGGTAACAAAGGATGTCCCGCCATAGTGCCATACGCAATTGCATACCATGATATTTGGATTTAGCATTCTTTTTTTGGAGTCGTTGGTTCAAAAAATAATATAAACGTCCTAATTCTGTCACAAAATTTCAACGACATAAAAAACGCTTGTGCACATCCATGCCAGTTTATGGTGAACGGGACATAGTGCGACAAAGGATACTTTCTTGCAGATGACATTTATCCGGAATGAGCTACACTTATAAAAAAGCTTCTCCTTTCCACAAAGCTCGAAAGATGGTTGAGTTAAAAAAGCGACACGAGTCAGCACAAAAGGATGTCAAGAGGGCATCCGGTGTCTTCCAATCTCGATGACACATCCTACAAGATCTAACAAAGTTGTGGAGCACAAAAAATAATATCCAATGTAATGTATGCATGTATCGTAGAGGACTAAGGACATGCTACAAGCGAATGGTCCGACGATGAGGATGATGAACTACCGCCAGAAAGCTAGGCCGACATATGATTTCACCTAACGTTTGCAAAGGTTCAAGGATGTAAATGAAAGAGAAACTCATGATACACTTCGACACAACTTAGTCGAGCACCTATGGGAGAAAAAGATGGCGAATGAGGCGGAGGGTGAGGAAGAATATGAAGAATACCTTTATGTAACATAGTTTTTAAAATTTATATGATGTTTTATGTTTTATTTTTTTAATGTTTTATTTATAATTATAACTTTTGCTTAGGTTTAATGATCTTTTTTTATGATTTAACTTTTTAATGTAATTTTTTATGTTCTACTTTTACTTTCACTTTAAATATATTTTATCATGTATTTATAAATCGAAAATAAAATAAAATCGTCTAAAAGTAATTTGATATATGTTTAAATAATTGTAAAAGTATGTGATGGTGTGGAGTTTGTGGGGGTTTGTACATTAGGGTGTCCGAAGTGGGCGGCAAACCTACTCGGCAAAGCGGTTTACTATGCGGTAGCACCGCCGCCGGTGGGTTTTGCCGATCGGTGAACATGGATAGGCTGTAAACGTTTGCTGATGCGTGAAGTGTTTATTATTAAATATTTTTAGTTTAAAAAAATAAAAAAAAAAGTTTACAAATTCATGAAGTATCTAACCATTGCTAACACTTTTCAGCATAGTTTAAACCCTTAAGGTTGAATGACATGTCACACTCTCATTGATTGATTTTAAAGTTTACCACTTTCAATTGTTTAACCACTCCCTTCACCCTTTTTTGAGTGAAGTCTATAAATATGATGGCCATGAGGTGACATTTTGTAAACGTTAGTGCGATCTGTATATAGTGGATGCTCTTATGCTAGAGGGTGTGGTATAAAGCTCCTAGAGGCTTTATCACGCCACACCAATACCACGTAGGAACAATGTCACATAGGGGGCTTTAAAACCCTTCGCTTTAACTTGCATACAATGGTTTAAATCCTCATTTACTATATATAGATAAAAAAAGAAATCTGATTGGTTGAAAAGAATGGGCCCCACTGCACAAGCTACTAACGCTCGTTACTGTGTAAAGACTCTCCCTTTAACTTGCATGCAATAGTTTAAAGCCTCATTTACTATATATAGATAAAAAAGAAGAAATCTGATTGGTTGAAAAAAATGGGCCCCACCTGCACAAGCTACTAACGCTCGTTACTGTGATAAAGCCCTCTCCATAGCGCCTCCTTGTTAACTGTTGAGGGTGGTTGATGGCGCCCTGAGGCGCTTAAAAGGGTGACATGGTGAGGTGGCGCTAAATCACACCATGTGGCCTTAGAGACACAAATTTGAAAACTCTCATGACCCGACTTTGAGGTTGAAAACTTTTAGGAGTCGAGATCAACTATAAAATTCTTACAATCCATGCTCGAGGCCTCGAGCTATGAATATAAATATGTGATGATTTTACTAAACTCGTTGTTTCTATGTATCATAAAGGTAATACTATTTTTTTTGTTTTTCTTATTAGAATTATATAACTTTGCTCAAACACACGTTTATTTAAAGAAAGAGAAAATACGAATATTAAATAGTCTGTCTCATACTCTCATGTCTGGAGCAATTATAGCGACGATTTAAATGGAATGTTTGACCAAATATTAAACTCAGATTTGAAAACCATCCACGGCGTTTTCAACCCTTTCCCACCATCTGAACGCAATCATCATTTTTGATTCTTTATTCATTTCGCCATTTCTTCTTAGAATTGCTATCCATAATTATATCGTTTTCTTTTCTTTTAACAGAAAAAGAAAAAAACATTAGAAAAATAAAATCTGACATATGTATATTTGATATTTCTTCTACAATCTATATATATCAAAAAGCTCTCTGCGTGATATGATAGTGGAGGGGAAGGATCCACTAAAAAGTGGATTTTGCCTAAGTAGCCTAAGAAGGATTGTGATGATGACATGTGACACTCCTAAAAAGTAGGAATCAAAGGCATTTTGGTCCTTATAAATAGGAGTGAAAATGACATGTAGCACCCCTTTTGTTTTTTAAAAATAGTCAAAAAATCTAACACAAAAAAATCTAGCACAAAAAATCTAGTACAAAAAAATATAGCACAAAAAATCTAGTACAAAAAATATAGTAAAAAAATTGTAGTACAAAAAATATAGTACAAAAAATATAGTACAAAAAATGTAGTACAAAAAATATAGTACAAAAAATGTAGTACAAAAAATATAGCACAAAAAAATTTAGCAAAAAAATGTAGTAAAAAAAATCTAGTACAAAAAATTAAGAAAAAAAAATTAAGATAAAAAAATCCAGCACAAAAAATTTAGTACAAAAATATAGTACAAAAATCCAGCACAAAAAATGTTATACAACATAGAAATACAACACATTTTAGTGAGTTTTTTAGTCTTCATATTTTATATAGCAATATGGTACTCAAATTAAAGATAAAAAGACGCTCGATTTTATGGTGAAATTTTTATGAAAAAATAAGGTCGTATAAAAAAGTTATGAACGTTTAAAAAATGTGGGTGAAATATGCATGTGTCTTGCATGTGGAGAGAGAAAGTCCATAAATAGGATTTTCTCAAGATACCCTTGCACTCCTCCTTTCTCCTACACTTTCATCTTAGCCATTGATTTGAAAAATAAATGGTTAAGATTCCTTCTCATACTACTTAGGTAAAATAAACTTTTTATTTGATCTTACCCCTGATAGTGGATACAATCTATATATATCAAAAAGCTCTCTGCGTGATATTTGATGTGTTTTACCTAAAATGCAATGACTAAAACCACTTCAAAAAATGTGTTTTTCTAAAACGTAATGACTAAAAACACTTCAAAAATGTGTTTTTCTAAAACGCAATGACTAAATCAAAAACCTAGATCGTAAAAATGAAATTAAAGAATTTCTTACATGGATCGAAGCCGATTTCTCCAACGATTGACGAAAATTTGAATGATAGAAACACTTATTAGCGATCGAATCGAACGGATCGAGTGATTATCTTCAAAATCACGGGAAAAAAACGAGATTTTGAATGAAATTAATCTGGGTTTTCTTAAAAAAAAAAGCTGAAGAACACGTTGATCGGGTGTTTGAATCATTGATTGATGACGAAAATCGCACTATAATGTAGTGATTATTGAGATAGTAAGTGAAGAAAAGGTTGAAGATGATAAGTTTTGAAAATAGTGGGTTTTGAAGCTACTGGGAGAAGAAGGAAGAAGAAAGAATATGATTGACTAAAATACACTTTCTCTTTTTTTTTTAAATTTTACCACATGTCATAATCCTATTGCTTTCTAGCCAAAATAAATTTTCTATTTGATCCTTACCCTGATTATGAAATATATAACGTGATTGTTCCAATTTTTTTTTTTTTTTCCAAAATATTTGGCATGTAAGGATTCGAGCTTCTCTTTTAATTTTTTAATTTTATTGATCTTTGTCATATTGGCATGTTCAAAACGAAAAGTGTTCAAAGGATTCAGACTACTTGTTTGATTTTTAAGGAATCATGATCTATGAGAAGACAAGCGTTCAAAGGATTAAGACTACTTGTTTGATTCAACCGATAATTTTTAATTATGTTTAATATTATATGTTTTATTTTATTAAGTAATTAAAGAGTTACCACACACGATCCACAACAGATTCAAAACTATATAAAAAAAATTTATATATATATAAAAATAAGCAATGACAAAAACTTAATTTTCTCCAAGTTAATAAAAGAGTAGGCGACTAAACAATTAAAAAGCTATGTGGGGTTTGAATATTTTAATACAATTCTCTTTTGACTAGTTTGATTGTGTGGGTAAATAATTAATGATTTTCTTTTGTTTTTTTATTAATGCACCATTGACTTGTGTATTTTAGAATATACATATACATTTATTTAAGTTATAGTGTTAAGGTGATGTTTACTTAATTTACAATATCATTTTCTTTGTTTACTCACTCTCTTTCGATCAATAACAACTAAAAACGCCTTTCTTCCTTTTCTACTATTTAAAAACCTTTTTGTATTGTTTAATTTTATATTTTCTTCATAAGAAATTACAAAAATAATCAATTTACTAATATGAACTAAATTCACCTTCCCACCTCTTCCAAACTAATTGATCTGGGTTTTTTTGGTGTTATTATTGAATGTTTATTTGAGATTTTTAATGGACTCATTTCTTTGAAAAGTTTGTTGGCCCATTAAGAACTATAGTTTGACACTTACACTTGACATTCATCTATCTAATAGGGTTCTAACTTTTTTTTAATGTAAGGTTAAGTATGATTTGGGTTGGATTGAATTACTCTGAACCCGACTCAAGGTTAGACCAATTAAACATATTTGCTCTGGTTCTCGGTTTTAACTTTCAGGTGAATTCATGTTCGATTCAGTACATTAACTCTTCTAACAATCTAACATGATTGATATTCAATACTGAAGAAACACTGATCTAATTAGGGAATTAATTTAGATTGGTTTATGTTTCTATCATAGTGGTTAATCTTCTTATGGATATTTGAGCTCCGACCTGAATGGTTTGATCCTGCAAAACAGAACACCGTTACTCGTTAAGAGGGGAATGTGGGGGTTTCCCTCTTAACCAGGCTCCGGCGTGAGAATAAGCGACTGCTTTGAGAGTAATTAAGTGCTAAGAGTGAGAGTAGAGGGAATAGAATGTTTAACCTGTGAAATGAGGTCTCTATTTATAGCCGGAGAGGTGTATATGGGCTGATGGGCCTTGGGCCGGAAACGGACAACATAACGGATATGCTCTTTGCCTTGCTGGCGCCGACCGCTTAGTGGCTTCTAGACGTTCGTCGGTGCTGGCGCACCTTGATTGGAGCCACGTGTCATTGTTGTCGGCCTTGTTGTCCTTCTGTCATTAGCAGACAAGTGGAGATCGTGGGACAGTTGTCTCCGTCCTCTGATTGGTGCCACGTAGACGTCCTTGTGTACTTTTCGTCAGGTGATCGTGGCGCACGATTGACCAGAGCCTGCTGGACGCTCATTGGCTCCTTTTACTGCCACTTGTACCTTGTGTACCACTGTAGGTAGCCGTGCGCTTCCCTACTGTGTGGTTCTTGTTGGACAGCAAACTAACCCGCGCGGGGTTAGTATGCTTATTTGTTTCATTGTTTTATGCTAAGTGCTGATATCTTAGCCTCTTGAGGGTCGTGCCTCGCGCGGGGTAGATCAGAACGTGGAGTGTGTCGCACGAGGATCTTATTAATAAGTTTACTGAAATAAGGAGTATGGTCTCACGCGCAACCTGAGAGGAGGTTTGCGCGACTTTTTGGGACCATACCCCTTCAAGTCCCCCCAGTCCAGTGCTGCACCATGCGCAACGCAAGTGGTTGGAGCTCTGGACTTAATAAAAATAAGAGAAATAAAAGTAAAAGGAGAAATGTGCTTTTGATCTTGGTTAGTGTGGCGCATGTGGAAATTGTTGTTTCCAATTGCGCAGCTACCAAGGCAGGTCTTGAGGGATTTATTGTTTGTCCGATCAGGCGCGCAAGGTTATTGAAGGTGGCGTTTAGCTTGCGCGGCTCATGTAACTTTTGCCTAAAGTTGCTTGTAATTTTTATGGCGGGAAACTTCGAAATTTGAACTCTGACAAGTTGGTGGGATAAGTCGCTGAGTGCGACGTTTGAGTTGACCCCTGGCACGGATGTCATCATGCCGACTGCGACGGTTGCACTTCGTGTCAGGAGAGTGAGGCCCACGCGCGCGTGGTAACCGTCACCCCTGGTTTTCCGCTTGACGTGGCAGCCTCTCGTTGGTTAGCCTAGCGGCGAAAGCGGCACGGTTACCCATCGCATTAAATGCGATGGGTATATATATCCGAAGAGATGTGAGAGATCCTCACTTCTCTTCGTTGCTTTCTTACTCTCTCTCAAACTTCCTTCTTTGAATCTTCAAAGTTGGTTCTTCACATCTTCAAGATTTCTTCA
This sequence comes from Helianthus annuus, assembly GCF_002127325.2. NCBI lineage: Eukaryota > Viridiplantae > Streptophyta > Magnoliopsida > Asterales > Asteraceae > Helianthus > Helianthus annuus. The sequence goes on along the minus strand of NC_035447.2, from coordinate 59,308,921 downwards.
AACCTTCAAGTTTTTTCCAGAAATTCTTTTCCGATATGAGTGAAGAACATCAAGAAGTTGCTGCTGCTGAGGAAGGTCCAGTTCCTGTCCTCAAATGGGATCTCGGGCTCTTCGAACAGATTGTTCGGAGTTTCCGATTCCCACCAGAGTGGGATGCCCGGTATCCGGCTCAGGGCCAGACCGCGGCTGATGCACCACCTGGTTATATTACCTTATATGAGGATCTCTTTCTTCAGGGTAACTTTAGGTTACCGGCTACAAACTTCCTGGGGCATATTCTTCATCATTACAACTTCCATCTGTCACAGATGAGCCCACCTGGGATGGTTAGGGTTCGTCACTTCGAGTTCTTGTGTCATTCTCATGGCATCGAGCCATCTGTGGATAAGTTCCGGGCCTTCTACCAGTTGCAGAGGACTATGGGTTTCTTCTCTTTTGCAAGCCGTGGTGCGGCGAAGAAAATTCTGCTAAACCCCCCTAAGAGTTTCCATGACTGGAAACCCAAGTTCTTCTTCATCCGTGAAGAGGTGTTGCCGATTGCCATGCCCTTCAGGGATTGGACTGAAGCAATACCGAAGGAAGACCTTCCGATTCCTAAGAACGCCCGGTGGTATCAGCAGTTGAACCCCACCCCAAATCGGGTGTTTGGGGAAAACGTGTTAGTAGCGGCTAAGATGAGTGACCAGTTGTCACCCAACAGCAGGGAGGTTCTGGTGTTGAAGATCGGCGATCAAGGTCAGTTATCTCCTTTTCCTTCTTTCATGTATTTACTTTAATTGTTTCTTATGTACATTTACGTGTAGAGGCGCAACTGTATCAAGCTGCCTTCACCACGTTTGGTGGGTCTATGGGTGTGCGCCCATTGCGCGATGACGAGGAGAGCTGGTATGACCAGATCAAGGGCAACTTCATGTATCCGGTTGATGGTGCCTTTACTTCACCGCCAACCACGACTGAAGGTGCGCAATTTCCTAAACCTCGTCCTTTGCGCTCTGTGACTTCTGCTGGGAAAGAGATTCTCTATCTTTCCAGCGAGGAGTCAGTAGGGTCTTCCAGCGGCAAGCTAAGTTCGTGGTCTAACATCTTTGCAGGTGTGTTGCGCGACCTGGGGATTGACCCAGAAGAGAAGAAGAAGAAACCCCCGAAGAAGAAGAAGGCGAAGGTAGATTCTGAAGTGACCAGCAAGGGGACTGGCACTAGTCGCGCAATCGCTGCTGCTGATAAAGGTACTCTTCGCCTTTGACAAAGTGACTTAGACGATTTTGTTATAGTCAGTGACTCACTTGAAGGGTTATCGCACACAGCTAAAACAAAAACTGGAGCGGGCGGCTCAAAAAGCTCTGGGAGCGCGGGTTCTCGTAACCCTGATGCTGGCGCGACCCCATCCGTGCCTGAAGATGATGAGGCTGAAGAAGAAGATGCTGCTGCCCAGTTGATTGGCAGGAAAAGGGGTAGAAGCGAGGCCACGACTGGTGTGGCTTCCGCGGCTACCGCTGTTGTGATTCCCGTGGTTGGGAAAACGACCAACCTGCGCTCGTTGTATAAGTTTTCTCCTGGTATGTTTTTTGCTTCTTCTTACTTTTTACCTTCCTTGCTTAATGTACTTGTATTATTTTCACAGAGATCAAGAAGAAGACCCCTGAGAAGGGTGTCACGTTCAGTGAGCCGGGGTCGAAGAGGCCGAAGATTACCATCAAGTCTTCTGATACTGCTGCTCAGGACGCTGCGAAGGCTGCCGAGGCGCAGCGAAAGGCAGAGGAGAATCAGAAGAGAGAAGAAGAAAGGAAAAAGAAAATTGAGGAGGAGAAGAGGAGGAAAGATGAAGAAGAGAGAAAGAAGAAGGCGGAGGAGGAGAAGGCAGCCGAAGAGGCGAAGAAGAAGGCCTTGGAGAAGGAGCTGGCACAGAAGAAGGCTATGGATCAGCCTGTCAATGTTCAGGGGCCTGAGGTCGCCAAACCTACCCACTCCGCGCATGTCGAGACCCATGATCGATCCAAGGTCACTACTTCTAAGGGGTCGGGTCGGTTTACTTCTAGCGGCGCGAGCTCTGGTGGAGCTGGGGGTTATAACCCAAACGCGATTGGGGCGAAGGACACTGTTGGTGACATATATTACAAAACTTATACCGAAGAAGAACGCGGTGACGCCCCTCACCGAGCTCCCTGGAGCTTGAAGCAAAAGGATACCTTTTCGGAATTCGGTCCTTGCCGCGAGTGGTTCTTGAACTCGTTCACCCCTGCAGAGGTTAACCGGCAAAGGGCGAAACCTCATGAATTGTTGTATCGAACCTTTGTGCTTGGAGAGGCCAATGCTTGCGCTGCCAATCATCAGATAGTTCGCGAGTGGCGAACGATGGTTAGGGAGCGAGCAGACTGGGAGGGTTATCGCGAGCGCATGATAAAGCGCATTGCTGATTTTGACAAATCGAAAGCTGCCTTCGATGAGGAGAAGGCCAAATTTGATGCTGATAAGAAGGCCGAAGAATGGGGGCGCGAGGGCTTAAAAAATAAACTCCAAAATGCTGAACAGCAACTGGCCAAGGAGAAGGCCGAGTTCAAGCGCATTTGTGCCCAGGATAACGAGTGCGCCTACGCGGCTCGGCAGAAGATTGTTGACCTCGAAGCGAAGGTTGCTGAGTTGACATCGAAGGTTGAAGAGGCGCATGGTGAGAAGGCTGCCAAGCAGCAGATGGAGGTTAGTTTATTTAAAACACTTTTTCTTGCTATGTTGTTTACAGAATGGCATAAGTCGTTTGTCAATTTCCAGGTTGAGTTGTCTGAGGCGAAGGTGCAGTTGTCCCGCAAGGATAAAGATCTCCAAGCTAAGGACATTGAGATTGCTGAGCTCAAACGTCGCTTGAATGAGCAGATTGACAAATGTGAGTCTTTGGAGATCGACCTGGGGGCCGAGAAGGTTAAGGCTGCCACAGCTGAAGAGGCGCGTGATGTTAGCACAGCCGCGCTTAATGTGGCCCAGACCAACTACTCCGAGGCCCAAGGCATCGTTGACACACTTGTGTCTGAGGCGGAGTGGATGCGCACTCGTGGAGTAGTGCTGGTAAGTTTGTAATTTTGTTATGTGCTTTCTACTTTCGTCCGAGTTGCCTCTAATGTTCCGCCTTTGTTGAAGGTTGCCAACTCCATTCTTAATGTTGGGGAATTAGATCGCGCCGTCGCTGCACTCACGGATGCCGCGCGTGCGGTGGGTCATCGAGGTGGCTACCTGGAATGTGCCAGTCATGTTGAGCAGATGCTTGGGCAAGAATTTGATGTGAGCCATTGCTCGGTGACTGAACAGGCTGATGCCGCGCTTGCACATGCTGAAAACTCATATGACAACCTTACTTTGCCTGTTATGGATCTGGTTGTGGAATCTTTGAAGAAAGACGACTGGTGTCAGCGTCTTAAAGCAGTTCTCGATCCACCAGTTACCGTCGAATTGTCCGATGAAGAGCCGGCTGGTGATGACGGTGGAGATGGTGATGATGATGGCAACGATGATGATGGCGATGATGACGGAGATGATGATGGTGATCGACGCGATGAATAGAGTAGGCTGTTGATAGGCATTTATGCCTTGTAATTTTCTTTTGCAACTTTGATTGTAAAATGCTGCGCTGTTGCGCATGTTTACATTATATGAATCGTTTTCGTTTTTTCCGTTGCAATTATTGCATTGCTGTCAAAACTTAGGTTAAATTAGCTCGAATAAATGGAAGTGTCTTTTAAGTAAAAGGTGACCGCCCGGTCTCGCGCTTTGTTCGCGGAGGACCTTGGAGGCGGTTCTTGTTTAACAAACTCTGAAATGCTGGAGTGTTTTCGCGCTAATCAAAAGTTTAGCATGCATTTGTAACGAAAAAATGTAATAGAAAACATGTCGTATGCTTTCATTAAATCAGAAATTGGCGCTTAGGCCTTCATACATTTATTGCTAATGGCGTATAGCCGACGTAGGAAAGTAAAGGGGGCGCAAGGCCGAAGTAGATTACATATAACATTTGCGCAGTTGTTGCGCGTTCCATGTTCGCGGTAAGATGTGGCCATCTAAGGTACGTAACTTGTAGGCCCCTTTGCCCAGCACCTCGTGGACCAGATACGGGCCTTCCCATTTGGGTGCCAACTTCCCTGGGCGTTCTGCATTTGACGCTTCATTGTCGCGAAAGACGTATTCCCCTGGAGTGAAGGTACAAATGCGGACCCTTGTGTTGTAGTACCTTTCCAGCTGGGTCTTGTACTTGGCCTCTCTGATTCGCGCGATTTCGCGCCTTTCTTCTAACAGGTCCAAGTCAAGGCGTCTCTCCGTTTCATTGTCGACTGTGTTGACCACTGTCATGCGTGGTAAGGGTAGGCCAATCTCCGCCGGGATAACCGCCTCTGAACCATAGACTAGGCTAAAAGGGGTCTCGTCGGTACTCGTTTTAGGCATGGTTCGGTGAGCCCATAGGATGCTAGGGAGCTCATCTACCCAGCCTCGTCGCCTTGTGCCCAGTCTGGCCTTTATTCCCTCGACAATGCATTTGTTCACGCTTTCCACTTGTCCGTTGCCTTGGGGGTGCGCAACAGATGTGAAAGTGTGTTCAATTTTCATCTCCTTCATCCACTTCTTGAGGTCTTCCGAAGCAAAGTTGGTGCCATTGTCAGTTACAATCTTGAGCGGGAGGCCAAATCTGCATATGATGTGCTCCCAGATGAACTTGCGCACCATCATAGCTGTGGTTGAAGCAAGGGCTTTGGCCTCCACCCACTTTGTGAAGTAATCAACGGCCACTATGATGAATTTGACGGCGCCGGGAGCATCCGGGAAGGGTCCCACCATGTCGATTCCCCACTGCTGGAATGGCCATGCAGTGGATACAGGGATAAGATCGTTTTTAGGGCGCAGTGTTTTTGGAGAATGTCTCTGACAAGAGTCACATTTGCGGATCTCTTTCAGTACGTCGACATGCATACCAGGCCAGTAGTAACCGGCGCTCATGATCTTCGCGACAACCATCCGTGGTCCGGAGTGAATGCCGCAGATCCCCTCATGGATCTCCCTTATTAGGTAGTTCGCATCCTGGGGGTCCACACAGCGCAGTAGTGGCCCCAGGAAGGACTTTCGGTACAAAATACCACCGTTCATTTCATAGTGTAGGGCTTTGTTTTGGATCTTTCTCGCTTCTGCTCTGTTTTCAGGGAGTACCCCTTCTTGCAAGTACTGGATTATTGGGGTCATCCACGATGGTTGCCCCGTTTCGATCACGTTCACTTGTCGCAATAGCACGGATGGATTCTTGAGCACCTCTATCCTTACATCCTTGGCAAGATGTTGAAAAGAAGTCGACGCAAGCTTGCTCAAGGCATCAGCTGGCTTGTTTTCGGAGCGATTGATGTGGATAACCTTGTGCGATTTGAATTGTTGAAGCAATTCTCTTGCTTGCTCCAGGTACAGAGCCATGACTTCTCCCTTCGCATCGTATATGCCATTGACTTGACTGGCTATCAGGAGTGAGTCAACATGTGCGCGCAAGCTTTTGGCTCCCATTTGATGGCGAGGCGTAAGCCTGCAAAAAAGGCTTCATACTCCGCCTCGTTGTTGATGTTTTTGAAGTCCAACTTAATGGCGTAAGTAAACTCGTGGTTCTCTAGGCTTACTAGGCGCAATCCTGCCCCCGCGCCATCTTCATTTGATGCCCCATCGGTGTAAAGCATCCAAGTCTCATCCGTTGCATCTTTCTCGGGAGTCTCTATCAGCTCGCACTCTTTAATTTTATCGGCCGGCACTTCTGTGATGAAGTCGGCTAGGGCCTGACCCTTAATGGCTGGGCGCGGCCTGTATAAGATGTTATGGCCTCCCAGTTCAATGGCCCATTTTGCCAACCTGCCTGATGTCTCAGGCTTCTGTAGTATAGTGCCGATGTGGAAGTTTGTAAGCACAGTTATCACATGGCCTGTGAAGTATCGGCGCAGACTTCGGGAGGCGTGTAATAGCGCAAGAACCAGCTTTTCCATTGTGGAATATCTTGTTTCTGGGTCAGTGAGTACCCTGCTGACATAGTAGATCGGGGTTTGTACTCCGTTTCTGTCGACCAATAATAGACCCTACTGCCTTGTCCGAGGAGGACAAGTACAGTACGAGGGGCTCTTTTTCAAATGGTGCAGTCAGGGTAGGGAGTTCAATCAGACACGCTTTCATTTGTTGAAAAGCTGTTTCGGCCTCCGGGGTCCATTTGAACTCTTGTTTCTTCACACAATTGCGCAACGTGCTAATGAAGGGATACGACTTTGCGGCGTGATTGGAGAGAAAACGATTAAGCGCGGCAAGTCGGCCGGCCAGTCGTTGCATTTCTTTAATGTTTCGCGGTGAGGGCATTCGTTCTATAGCTTGTACTTTCTCTGGATTCACCTTGAAACCGCCATTTGTGACAATGAAGCCTAGAAACTTCCCTTCTTCCATGCCAAAGGAACACTTGGCTGGATTTAGCTTCATATTTACGCTGCGCAATGAGTTGAACGTTTTTTCGATGTCTTTCAACATTTGGTCCTCCTCGGGACTTTTAACCACTAGATCATCGATATAAACCTCAATATGCTTTCCGATGTCACCTGCGAAGGTCTTGTCCATCAAGCGTTGATATGTCGCGCCAGCATTCTTCAGGCCGAAAGGCATCTTCGTGTAGCAGAAGATTCCAAGATCAGTTCTGAACGCTGTTTTGTCTTCATCTTCTAGCTTCATCTGAACTTGATGGTATCCTTTGTAGCAATCCAAAAAGCACTTCCATCGGTATGGCGCGAGAGAATCTATTTTTTTATCGATCTCAGGCAAGGAATAGCAATCCTTTGGGCACGCCTTGTTGAGATCGGTGTAATCTACGCACATGCGCCATCCGCCGTTTGACTTTTCAACCATTACTGGGTTCGCAACCCAACTCTGATATCTCACTTCTCGCAAGATCCCGGCTTTGAGCAGCTCACATACTTGCTCGTTCATTGCTTTCGTCTTGTCTGTTCCTAGGCTGCGCCTTCTTTGGACCTTTGGCTCGACAGAGGGGTACGTGTTTAAGCAATGTTCGGTGATGTTGTGCGGGACACCGGTCATGTCTGACGGGGTCCAGGCAAATATATCCATGTTTCGAAACAATAATTGCTTTCAACGCGTGCGGATGTCTGACGAAATGGCGTGGCCAATTGTCACAGTCTGTTCTGGGTATTTGCGGTTTAAAACCCATTTCTCTGGCTCGGTCGTGGAGACCTTCGCCGCTTTCGTTGGGCGCATTTCTTCGGTTGACATCACTTCCTTCTTCGCATAGATGATTGCCACTCCTGTTTTGGTTGGGAACCCTATCGCAGAATGGGGCGTTGAGGTTACCATGTTTAACTCGCCCTGGGTTTCCCTCCCAATTAGCACATCATGCCTTGATTTTACCGGCATCACCATGAAATTCACATTTGTCGTTCTTGAATGTTTCCCGTTAGAAAACGTGACGGGGAAACTGATCTGGCCGAGTGGAAACACCATCTCGTTGCAAAATCCAGACAAAGGATAATCGACTGGCTCGAGTCTCGCTTTATCCTCCTCATCCAACTGATTGAAACACTGTTCGTAAATGATGTCGGCTGTACTTCCCGGGTCGATGAATATGTAGTCAGTTTCATAATGCCCGATTATATCGGTAATGACGACGGGACGTGTGGCGCGAGGTCCGTCGCGCACTACCGGAAATATAACCTGCTGCTCTTGCCAAGAAGGTTCATAGGGGCGTTTGCCTTTCTCTTTCGCGCTATACCTGGGTCCGTTGACCATGTGAGTCTCTAGTCGTCGGACCTTTTTGTGGTTCCCTTCATCGTGGCGCTGGAGTTGACGGGTTTCCTTGCGTACATTCTTCACCAAATGGCTTAGCTTACCGCTTTTGAGCGCTCTCTCGATTTCTTGGCGCAAGCTATAACAGTCGTCGGTCAGGTGCCCTGAATCTTTGTGAAAATCGCAGTACAAGTTGGGGTCTTGCCCTTTCTTGTTTGTCATTGGCCTGGGAGCCTTGAAATCGTGATTCTCCGTCATCAATACCTCCTTTGGCGTTTTTGTGAGCGGAGTCCAGTGCTTGTCACGATTGTCGTCTCTGACCGCTTTCTTGTAACCAATTCGGTCAATTGTTTCTCGCGCATCTTCTCTGTAGCGCGGCCTGTCGTCGTGGCCTCTTGACCTCCCAGACTTCCAGTCATTACTCTTGTATTTGTTACGCTTGTTGTTGTTGTCGCGCGTGTTTTGTCTGGAGAATCGATCTTCAGAATAGTAACCCTTGCCACCAGCAAGGGATTCCTCAGTTTGCGCGACGATTTTTGCGGCCTCCATTAGTTTATCCCACTCCTTCGGCATTCCATCTTTACCTGTGATAGTTCTAATGAGACTATCGCAGCGTATGGCCTTCTTGAAGTGACAACGCATCAGTTGTTCACTGACGCCGCCTATTTCCAGACATTCTTTGTTAAACCGGGTGATGAAGTCCTCAAGACCTTCACCATCTCTTAACCAAATATCTTCTACTTCGGCTGTGTCGCGCTGGTAGCGACGTTGTTGGCTAAAGTAGCTCAGGAATTGCGTCTTGAAATCTGTCCATGATTTGATCTTTCCAGGCGGAAGGCTGTCGAACCAGGCGCGAGCCGCCCCGGTAAGAGTTTGAATGAACAAATGACACCACATGGGCATGTTCCAACCTCCCATGCAGCCCACACTCGTGAACGTTCTGACGTGATCGTCTGGATCAGTCAATCCATTGAATTTCCCAATAGTCGGGGGTAGCTTCTCTCGTGAAAGCGGCGCGAGTGCAATTTTCGGGATGAACTTGGAGTGCTCCGCAGCTTCCGCTGGTCGGTATGCCAGGCGGAAGTCTCTTTCAGCTTCTTCTGTGTAGCCAATGTGTTGTCTTGGCTTGTAGTACTCATGGTTTTTTGGTAAACGATTAAAGACTGACGATTCCTCGTCACCTTCCCATGTGGGATCATACGGGTCCGTTTCTTCCCATTCGTTGTTCATGTTGCGCGGCGTGAGCCGGTTGTGAACAGGGCCTCGTTGAAGGTTCGACGGGTAGTCGTAGTAACTATCCGTTTCCCCTCTTGTATCGCGCGTGTCTTGTACGCTTAAACGTCTTGTAGGGGGAGGCCTGTTGATTCTGCCTTGTAGATTGGCTGGCGGGGGCATTTGGCGCACCCCCTGACTCTGAGGGGTGACCAAGGACGGTTCTGCCGTCAAAACTGCTTGCTGCGCGATCAGCGATTGGTACGCTGCATTGATGGTGGCGATGTTCTTAGCATACCACGAGGCTGGGGTTTCGCCTTCTGGTAAGCCTAGTAATGCCGATACATTTTGAACTGGCGCTGTGTTCGAAGGTCCTTCTCCGTTGTTCCCTGGGGTGACCACTTGGGTGATGCTCCCGCGGGGACCCCCAGTATTGGTGATTTCAACTTCGCCGATTTCTTCGATTTGTTGGGCTTGGAAGTTTTGGATTCCTTCACCCAACGCCGCGTTAGAGTTGGTTCCGAAACCGAACTCTGGAATGGTTCCTTGACCAGCCATAGTCGAAGGATGAAAAAGATGTCAAAGGCTCAAATAAAAGAAGATGAGGGTGGTTATAGAGAAAATCGGTGGGCGCCAATGAAGAAACACTGATCTAATTAGGGAATTAATTTAGATTGGTTTATGTTTCTATCATAGTGGTTAATCTTCTTATGGATATTTGAGCTCCGACCTGAATGGTTTGATCCTGCAAAACAGAACACCGTTACTCGTTAAGAGGGGAATGTGAGGGTTTCCCTCTTAACCAGGCTCCGGCGTGAGAATAAGTGACTGCTTTAAGAGTAATTAAGTGCTAAGAGTGAGAGTAGAGGGAATAGAATGTTTAACCTGTGAAATGAGGTCTCTATTTATAGCCGGAGAGGTGTAAGAGGTTATGGGCTGATGGGCCTTGGGCCGGAAACGCACAACATAACGGATATGCTCTTTGCCTTGCTGGCGCCGACCGCTTAGTGGCTTCTAGACGTTCGTCGGTGCTGGCGCACCTTGATTGGAGCCACGTGTCATTGTTGCCGGCCTTGTTGTCCTTCTGTCATCAGCAGACAAGTGGAGATCGTGGGACAGTTGTCTCCGTCCTCTGATTGGTGCCACGTAGACGTCCTTGTGTACTTTTCGTCAGGTGATCGTGGCGCACGATTGACCAGAGCCTGCTGGACGCTCATTGGCTCCTTTTACTGCCACTTGTACCTTGTGTACCACTGTAGGTAGCCGTGCGCTTCCCTACTGTGTGGTTCTTGTTGGACAGCAAACTAACCCGCGCGGGGTTAGTATGCTTATTTGTTTCATTATTTTATGCTAAGTGCTGATATCTTAGCCTCTTGAGGGCCGTGCCTCGCGCGGGGTAGATCAGAACGTGGAGTGTGTCGCGCGAGGATCTTATTAATAAGTTTACTGAAATAAGGAGTATGGTCTCACGCGCAACCTGAGAGGAGGTTTGCGCGACTTTTTGGGACCATACCCCTTCAAATACACAATTTTGTTTTCACCGTTGACAAAATTAGTCAACCCAAGTTTCATTAGATCACTTATATAAAATTTTGTTTCAACCCAACTTAATTAGGTGACCCAAATTTATTAAAACGTTCGGGTTTTTTTTTTTAGTTTATAAGTTATACACACCAAGTGTAACTAAAAAACAATACATCTTAGTAGGGCTTATCATGTAACTTATATTTTTCAATAAAAACCCCCATATTTTTCTTTAAAAACTCGTATATTATATATATAACTCATAAATTCCAGTGTCTTGTATCAGCAGACCCCCTTAACACCTTTTTTCCGCTCCTAAAACAAACTAATTAAAACAAAACTTTCATCACAACCTTAACATCTTTTTTCCGCCCCTAAAACAAACTAATTAGAACAAGGGACCAATGAGTGTAACTAACCCAAGTGAGGTTTGTCGAATAGACTTTTATTATTTTTTCACAAAAAAATAAATCAAAAGTCTCTTGCAATATAAATAAAAAAAAATTAATAAAAATTCGTTCAACTAGTCCAGATAATGTAATAAAATAAAAAGAAAACCTTTTGTTTTACAAAAGTTGATTAAATAAATACCCTTAAAGTCTCAAACTGAAATAAAGTTTGATGGTGGTGGGTACACTTCTCTTTTGACCAATTAGATGATGGGAGTTGTTACAATTCTCTTTGGTATTTTGAAAATAGTGATGTCCCTTTGACTTGTATGCACTGACTTGGTCTATTTTGACAAGCATAAATACAAGATGACATTGACATAACCTCTCACTCGAGTTATTATCTCCTCCACAGTTCAAAACACGTTGTTGATATCTGAGGTCGGATATTTTATATTGTCTGGTATGTCATATGTGAATAGAATATAACAATATGAGATTTGCCTAAGGTGTCACAAACATGACTTCTTTAGTCCAAAAAATATTATCGTCTTATTTTTCTGTACATATTACTCTGAAAGATAAAAATTTCAACCGAAAAAAAAAACAAATACTTATAAAATTTGGCACAACAAATTTAAAGTTATGGCATAAAACAATTACAATTTAAGCTATCATAAAATAAATCCATCAACGCGCGAACACACCAATGTGTGCGAACCTGAATTTAGAAAATTCATGTCGTGTCAGCAATTTGTATCTAGGCAAAATTATAGGTGACGGCTATAAATGGGTTGATAAGGATATGTTTCATATCTAATAGGGTTCAAATAGGAAGTCCCCTATGTATAAGCTTTTCACACAATATTCATAAAATTTTAAAATTTTGGACGAAACATGTTTTGGGTGAACACAATCCATTAAAGTAAGTACTAAAAGTTACTCATTTTCACCCAAATCCGTTACCTCACTCGTGTGACATGTGGTTTTTGCAATGGCTCGAATCGAAGTAATTGACATTTAGGTAAAACTGTAAAAGATTATCTTATATGGGCTTCAAGATAGATTGAAACAGTTTATGGACTGACCCGACCCAAACACATCATGGACCGACTCAAGTATTCATCCACCTAACATGGATCGAGTTTGTAGATCGCTTATTGAGTCATCTTAATCTTTTGGGCCACGATATGGAACTGATAGTATCCAACTTAGATTATGAGTCAATTGAAAAACATTTAAGGGTTGTTTGTTTACCGCTTAATGAGACTCTTAATGGTTCAGACCTCTTACTGGTTCAGCACTTAATGTCTGAATGGTTCAGACATTTGACTCTGAATGGTTAAGATTTATACAGAGTCTGAATGGTTAAGACCTCTAATCTGAATTGTTCAGACATTTGCCTCTGAACGGTTAAGCATTATACAAGCTCTTAATGGTTCAGACCTCTTACTGGTTCAGCACTTAATGGTTCAGACCTCTTACTGGTTCAGCACTTAACCATTCAGATGTTGTCAAAGGGCCCCTTACTCCTTTTGTATATTTGCTAGAGGTGAACGTATGAACCCAAACCAGATATAAACAGGAGTATATAAATAATAAGCTCGTTTAAACTCATGAAATATTACCTTATTTAGGATGAACAATCATGCGTCAGTTCATATCGCGCATCAGAAATTGGTATATAAATAATAAGCTTGTTTTGCCCCAACTACGATAGTTAAAAATTAGTTAACATACTACCTCCCTCCAGAATATCAAAAACATATAAACACCAAAACATAAGTATTCATTCTTAGCTCAGTTTTGAAGCCTTCTAGAGGATTACATGTTCCATAATCATCCATGATTTTAATCTACGTATTCACACCATAACACCAAAAAAATCGGTGCTTTAGCATTCATGAGAAGAAAATAAAAAATACACAAAAATTAAAAAAAAAAAAAAAAAAAAAAAAAAAACCCTAAAAAACTATAAAAAAAAAAAAAAACTAAAATATATTGGCAACCTGAGAATCCAATCTGTGCTGCAACTCCTTCACCTTCAACGAAAGTTCAGATTTCTGCTCTTTGTAATTCTGAAGCAAATAATCTTTTCCTTCAATCAAATCTTTCAACTCCCCTATTTCCTTTTTCAATATCTCAATTTTATCAACTACATTTCCTCCTATTCCTTTATCCAAACACTCCAAATCTTGAAACCCGTTTATATTTCCATTTGGTTTTTCAGTACCCGCACAAATATCAGCGATCACCTTTCTTAGCCTCTGAATTTCCCTCTCGGAATCAAAAAGGTCGCGGTTTGCAGCTTCCAATAAAGATTGCAGATGGTCTGAACGGGTGCGTTGTGAAGTTACAGAACTCTGCAGCTCGGCTATCTGATCTTGCATTTCAAGAATCATGTCATCGCGTCTTTTTAACTGCTGTCTTAGTTTTTGAATCACTTCGCGTTTGCTGTATATGTCTGAACCTGATTCGGAGATGCAAGGGGATTCAGGGCTGTTGAATGGCTTCTGGGGTAGCTCGAGTCTGTCGGGTGAAGATGACCACATTACACCGTTTTCTTTTGTGTATACGGGTGCCGAAGCGGTCGTTAACGGGAGCGACACTTCCGGTTCAGTATGTAACCGACCACTGTGTTGTGGCTTAGTCTCTGTGTCACCTTTAATTCCTGTTTAGAAATGCCAAACACCCACAATGTCATACAGATTTTCATTCATTAAAATACTAATTTTATACGGTCAAAACGGGCTGGGCCAGCCCTGGCGCCCTGCAAATGCCATTTTCGTCCCTGAGGTTTGGTCAGTTTTGCGACTTTCATCCAAAGGTTTGTTTTTTCGCATCTGGGTCCAAAAGGTTAGAAATCTTGCCATTTTCATCCGGCTCGTTAACTTCATCCATTAAGTCAGGGGTATTTCCATCTTTTTTGTTAACTTAAAGAGCAATTCGGTCTTTTTCACTTTATGTACAAGCATGTAGCATAATGTACAAGTATTCAAAAGTCCAATTGCCCTTTAAGTTAACAAAAAAAAAAAACCAAAAATACCCCTGACTTAATGGAGAAAAATGGATGGAGTTAACAAGCCGAATGAAAACGGCAAGATTTCAAACCTTTTGGACCTAGATGCAAAAAAAAAAAAAAAAAACCTTTGGATGAAAGTCGCAAAACTGGCCAAACCTCAGGGACGAAATGGCATTTTACTCTATGTTTTATGTTTGGTTATGTAATATGATTCCTTTCATTGTTGTTCATGTTATACAGCGGTTGTTTATATCATCATACCGTATTGTTGCAGCTGATATGACTAGTATATATGTGACTACTAAAAATAATATAATCGCATTCAAAACACACATCCAAAGCTTTATATGGACCTACGGAATTTCATACCTGAAACGCAATTAAAGCAACCGTCATCCTGTTCAAAACAATACAGGTTCGAATGTGAATGTGAATGACAATTTCCTGGCCTCTTTCTGGCTCTGTGTTTCCCGTTCTCTACATTATCATATATAAGCAACTTGAGAAGCTGATATATTACAAAGTAAGTCCAAAATGAAGCGGGTTGATGATTTATAATACCTTTTAAACCACTGCTACTATTTTTTGGCTGCGTTGAGTCAAAAGCTTGTTTGAGCCTGTAACCAAGACGAACCGATAGTGTACTTATTAAAGCGCCACCTGCTATGAGAATCCAGTTCGGGCCTTGACCCTGAATCTTTTGCCCCTTTTGTGCACCCAACATCTCATTGATATTTGGTTTCATTTTTAAGTTAATTGATATAATGCATGAAATAGTTCACTCATCAAACAAAACCTACATTAATGTTGATCATAGTGTCAGTTCAGTACGTCAACATTGAAAGCGTGTTATGTCAACTGGCAAGTGTGTAAACAAAATAACTAATTAGATATTGCCATCAACAATTGCTTGCAGAATCCGCAAACAGATAACAGACTGTGCAATTGGATCTAGGGGTGTTCACGGTCAGGTTCGGCTGGTTTTGACAAATTTTAAGCTGAATCGATAACTACGGTTTTGGGATCCCACAAACCAAACTGGCCGGGTTGGTTAAGTCGATCAAACCAGCAGGTTTTCACGATTTTAGGCTTTAATAATTCAGTTTTGCCAGTTTTAGACAAATAAGCTTTTTTATAAAAAAAAAACCATAGTTTCCTACAAAATTTTTAAAAATGATAAGGATTGTTATATATACCATAGTTATTAAAAGCCATCGCCTCTAGCGCCTAGGCCCATTTTTCAGGCGAGGCGAGGCAGTTGCGCTTTAAGTCGAGGAAATTGCGCTTTAATTCTCCAGGTGATGGTTCAGGCGCACATTCCGGCGAGATTCCTAGATTCCGGATAGTTTCCGGCCAAATTTTCTAAATTCCGACAAGTTTCTAGCTAGATTTCTACTTTTATCTAAGGAAAACTACTTTTCTATACTAATACCTAATGTTTTTAGAACTTTTGGTTCTAAATAGATGATATATAGTTTTATATAATAGAATTTGTTTATTTTATTTGAAGAATACTATTCTTTTTCTAATACATAATATATTATATAATAGAATTTGTTTATTTTATTTGAAGAATACTATTCTTTTTCTAATACATAATATATTTTTAACTTTTTTTCATTATGCGCTTAATTTTTCTCGGGCCCTCACTTTTTTTGCGCTTTGCGCCTAGGCCCCAGGCAAGGCCTATGCGCCTTGAGTGCGCTTCGCGCCTTTAATAACTATGATATATACATATCTTAATATTCCTAAAACTATAAACAAATAAATAATATGTTAAAATGCCAGTTCGGTTTACACAACCAGTTACAAGTTCTAAACCCTTAACCGTCAATCCGTGAAAACCAAACCATGAACGAACCAAACATATTTCAAACCGGCCAAACCTACCAGACTTTCTTCGGTTTGAACGGTTCGCTTGGTTCCAACAGTTAATGACAACCCCTAATTGAATCCATATCACCAAATCCCTTATAAAGTCAAGTATATCATCCAACAATACTTAATAAACATTAATCAGCCAATTCTTATAGCTCAAACTCTCCTTCCAATCTAAACAAAACTACATACAAAAACCTACACATGTTGTTTCAACAAAACCTAACGCATTAACATTTAACACAAACTAAACCAATTTAAAGCTCAACTACATCAAACGAAACCACAATCTCCACTGAAATAACGAGAACTCAGTGAATGACTATAAAAATTAGGTATTATGTGGCAGTTACAACGAGAATGACGTAAGCAAGTACCTCCAAAAGGAAAACAAGTGAAAGAAGCAGATGTTAATGGCTGATACCGGCGGCGAGAGAACCGGTAAGAAGCGCCGGAAGACGGTGAATCGGAGGAGGCGGCGGGATAAGGAGAATTTTTTAACCCTATTAGTGGCATAACCGTCGAGTTTGGGATATATGGGGATTTTGCTTGTGTGTGTCTTGTTTGCCTTGGGTTTCGAACATGATATGTTATTATTCTTTTTTATATTAAATACTTTAAGAGCTTGTGTAATGGGGTGTTATATGCCATCATAAAGCCCCTATAAAGCCCCAAACACCACTACAGGGGGTTTTATGAGATAAAAGATGGTGGGTGGCGCTATATATATAGTGCTTGATGGGGGGAGGATTTCAAAAATGGACCAATAAAAAAAGCAAGTGTTTTCTAATTAATTAATAAATTTTAAAATTAATAATTAGGTAATGATAGGTAGGGGCTTTATGACTACGGGCTCTAGTGATATAACGCCCCATAAAGCCTCTGTGTGACGTGGCACGACACGTGTCGCATAACGCCCCACAAGGGGCTTTATGACTACGGATGGCCTTAAGACTACACTTAATTTTAAATATCTAGCTAACGAGCTGCCAGTGTCTAATGGTACAGAGTTTTGAGTTCTCAAGTTCAATCTCGACTTATATCATTTTGTTGGATTAGGCAGTGATGGATAGAGCATAATCTTCTTAAGGAGGTGTCAGGTTCTAACCTAAGCCCACCCAGGTTTTCGTCCCACGATATGTTACGTCAGAGAGTGTTCAGCTCTTGTGGTGGCACAATGGCTGTCAAGTGGCAGTCGGTGATATGGTTTCTTGGGGGAAGTCCAAGCCAAACTCTGAAGCCAGCGTGAGCCAGGTTAAGACAACATAGTCTGGCCGGAGTGGGGAAACGGGGCTCTCCAATTTGGGAAGTACGGTAGCCTAATACAAGAAAGGTGTCGTTCTAAAAAAAGCTAGTGAGTCGCTGGTGGAGTCGTAAGGGATGAGTACCGTTCCCATTAGTTTATGAGGCACCTGTTGATGATGGGAGACTAGGTGGAGATAGCTAGTTCAATCTTAGAACTGAGTGGGTTTTATCTCATTGCACTGTTGTTACTTCGGCGAGTGTTCACGGACTTCGGCCCTATGTGAGGGTTTTCCTCAGTTCGGAGGTGAGTGTATCCCGATGTGGTGAATTTCGCCAGTAGCACATTTGGAATATTTGTTGGCCGTTAAAAAAATTAATAACCGAATTATGATAAAATAAAATATAATTTGTGTAACACAATCGGTAAATCCAATATCATACGTGGACAATAGAGATTCTTGGTTACTAAGGAAATCTTCACGTTTGTGGAGTAGATAAAAACTATATAGTTATGCATGCTTAAATAGCTAAATGAAAGTGTTACTAGTTAAGCGTACTCATGTGAAGTGATACTAGGATGGTAAAACAAATCTTCGAGTTCTCTAGTGATACTTTAAATAAAAATTAAAAAATTACATGGTTAGATTCAAACTTGGATAACTTAATCCTATTGTATTTTTAATAGCTTTTAGAATTGGAATCTTGTTTGTATCATTGGAAAACAATATATGTTACTTGATAGACCGTAATGATTACTGAGAAGGTGTTTTGATTCTATGTCTTCATCATCTTCACGTGTATACATCATCTAAGGTCGTTTCTATGTGCTTTGTGTTCACATGCCATTGTGTATTGAGGTATGTTTAGCTTCATTTTTGGGCTTACAAATTGAAGAAACACTGATCTAATTAAGGTATTAATTAGGTGGGTTTATGTTCCTATCATAGAGGTTAATCTTCTTTTAGGTATTTGAGCTCCGACTGGTTAATCAACCTGCAAAACAGAACACCGTTACTCGTTAAGAGGGGAATGTGGGGGTTTCCCTCTTAACCGGGCTCCGGCGTGAGAATAAGCGACTGCTTTGAGAGTAATTAAGTAGTTAAGAGTAAGAGCCGAGAGAATAGAATGTTTAACCTGTGAAGTAAGGTCTCTATTTATAGCCGGAGAGGTGTGAGGGGTTATGGGCTGATGGGCCTTGGGCCGGAAGCGGACAACAAAACGGATATGCTCTTTGTCTCACTGGCGTCGACCGCTTAGTGGCTTCTAGACGCTCGTCGGTGCTGGCGCACCTTGATTGGAGCCACGTGTCATTGTTGTCGGCCTTGTTGTCCTTCTGTCATCAGCAGACGAGTGGAGATCATGGGACAGTTATCTCCGTCCTCTGATTGGTGCCATGTAGGCGTCCTTGTGTACTTCTCGTCAAACGATCGTGGCGCACGATTGACCAGAGCCTGCTAGACGCTCATTGGCTCCTTTTACTGCCATTTGTACCTTGTGTACTACTGTAGGTAGCCGCGCGCTTCCCTACCGAGTGGCTCATTTCTTCCATTGTTTCATGTTAGTGCTGATATCTGGGTTTGTTGTGTGCATTCCCTCGCGCGGGATAATCGTAGAGTGATGTAGGCCGCGCAAGGTTGTTGTTAGCACCTTGTTGTGTTAAGGAGTATGGTCTCACGCGCAACCTGATCTCAGGTTTGCGCGACTTTTTGGGACCATACCCCTTCAAGTCCCCCCAGTCCAGTGCTGCACCATGCGCAACGCAAGTGGTTGGAGCTCTGGACTTGATAAAAAGTAAGCGAAGGGGAAATCGTTCCTTTGATCCTGACTTGTATGGCGGACGTTGAAAACTGTTGTTTTCGATGCGCAGGTACTAGGCAGGTGTCGAGTGATTTCTTGTTTGGCCTTTTAAGCGCGCGAGGTTATAGTAGTTGACGTATATCTGGCGCGACTCATGTGACTTCTGCATGAAGTTACTTGCACGTTTTGTGGCGGGAAACTTCGAAATTTGAACCTCTGACAGGTTGGTGAGATAAGTCGTTGAGGGCGACGTTTGAGTTGACCTCTGGCACGGGTGTCATCATGCCGCCTGCGGCGGTTGCACTTCGTGTCAGGAGAGTGAGGCCCACGCGCGTGTGGTAACCGTCACCCCTGGCTTTCCGCTTGACGTGGCAACCTCCCGTTGGTTAGCCGAGCGGCGAACGCGGCACGGTTACCCATCGCATTAAATGCGATGGGTATATATATTCGAAGAGAAGGTGAGAGGTTCTCACTTTTCTTCGTTTCTTCTCCACTTTTCTCTCAAAACTCTTTGAATCTTCAAAGTGTTCTTCGTCTTCTTCAAGATTTCTTCAAATCTTCAAACTTTTCTTCGTTCTTTTTTCCAGATCCTTCTAAAATATGAGTGAGGAGCACCAAGAGGTTCCTGCTAGTGAGGAAGGAGGAGGAAAGAAAAAAGAAGGAAGAAGAGGAAAGGAAGCGCAGGGCGGAGCAGGAGAGGCTGGCTGAGGTGGCTAGGAAGCAGGCCTTGGAGAAGGAGGTAGCGGCGAAAAAGGCTATGGATCAGCCTTTGAAGTCTCAAGGTCCTGAAGTCACCAGGCCAACCAGCACCGGCCCTGTTATCACTTCGAAAGGGTCCGGCCGCTACTCTTCTAGCGGCGCGAGCTCCGGTGGAGCCGGTGGTTATAACCCTAACGTGGTAGGGGCGAAAGATACCGTTGGAGATATCTACTACAAGACATATACTGAAGAAGAGCGCGGTGATGCCCTCCATCAAGCCCCCTGGAGCTTAAAACAGAAGGATACATTTGTTGAGTTTGGCGCTTCGCGTGAATGGTTTTTGAATTCCTTCCCCCCTGGTGAGGTCAATCGGCAAAGGGCAAAAACCCATGAGATGTTATATCGTACTTATATTCTTGGGGAGGCCAATGCCCGCGCTGCCAACCATCAGATCGTTCGCGAATGGCGGACGATGGTCAGAGAACGTGCCGATTGGGAAGGTTACCGCGAGCGTACTCTGAAGCGAATTGCGGAGTTTGAGAAGTCGAAAGCTGCGTTCGACGAAGAAAGAGCCAAGTTTGAGGCTGACAAGAAGGCGGAGGAGTGGGGCCGCGAGGGGCTGCAGAAAAAACTCCACAATGTTGAGGAGCAACTGGCCAAGGAGAAGGCCGAGTTCAAGCGTATATGCGCCCAAGACAACGATCGTGCTTATGCTCTACGACAGAAGATCGTTGATCTTGAGGCTAAAGTTGCGGACTTGACCTCAAAGGTGGAGGAAGCGCAGGGTGAAAAAGCTGCCAAGCAGCAGATGGAGGTTAGTTCTACTGATTCTCGCTCTTCCTTTTTTGTTTATGAGATTTCTTTAAGTCAATTCTCAAGGCGTTTGCCAATTTTTAGGTTGAGCTGACTGCAGCCAAGGTGCAATTGTCCAACAAGGACAAGGATCTCCATGCCAAGGACGTTGAGATAGCGGAACTCAAACGTCGCTTGAATGAGCAAATCGACAGATGTGAGTCTTTGGAGATTGACCTTGAGGCTGAGAAGGTCAAGGCTGCTGATGCTGAGGAGGCGCGTGCTGTGAGCACTGCCGCGCTGAATGTGGCCCAAACCAACTACTCTGAGGCTCAAGGTATCGTCGATACACTTGTCTCAGAAGCGGAGTGGATGCGCACTCGTGGAGTAGTGTTGGTAAGTGCCTTATGCTTTTTTCTTAAGTTGATTTGAAGAGTTTCTTCTTTAATGCTTATCTTTTGCTGAAGGTTGCCAACTCCATCCTAAATGCGAACGAGCTAGATCGCGCCGTAGCGGCTCTGACAGATGCGGCGCGTGCGGTGGGTCACCGGGGAGGCTACCTGGAGTGTGCTGATCATGTTGAGCAAATGCTTGGGCAAGAATTTGACACAAGCCATTGCTCAGTAACAGAACATGCCGATGCTGCGCTGGCAAGTGCTGAAAATTCCTATGACAACCTCTCCTTGCCTATCATGGAGTTGGTTGTCGAATCGTTAAAGAAAGACGACTGGTGCCAGCGTCTTAAGGCAATCCTCGATCCACCGGTTACCGTCGAGTTGTCCGACGAAGAGCCAGTTGGTGATGATGGCGGTGATGGTGATGATGATGGCAACGATGATGATGGTGAAGATGACGGAGATGATGGTGATGATCGTCGTGAAGAGTAGGAGAGTTTGTTGAGTAGGTAGTTGATAGGCATTTGTGCCTTTGTAATTTCTTTGAATATTCTTATGTATGATGCTGCGCGGTTGCGCAAGTTGTTAATGAAACATTTTGCTTTTTTCCGTTGCAATTATTGCATTGTTATAAAACTTTATGCTAAATTAGCTCGAATAAATGGAAGCGTTTTGTAAGTATTTAGGTGATCGTCTGGTCTCGCGCTTTGTTTGCGGAGGACCTTGGAGGTGGTTTGAACCGTCTTGAAATGCTGTAGTGTTTTCGCGCTAATCAAAAGTTTAACATGCATTTGTAACGAAAAAATGTAATAGAAAAAACATGTCGTATGTTTTCATTCAAGTCAGAAGTTGGCTCTTAGGCCTTCATACATATTTGCCAGTGGCTCGTAGCCGGCGTAGTTAATTGAACGATGGCGTAAGGCCGAAAAGATTACATATAGCATTTGCGCAATTGTTGCGCATTCCAAGTTCTTGGTAAGATGTGGCCATCTAAGGTGCGTGATTTGTAGGCCCCCTTGCCCAGGACCTCATGGATCAGATATGGGCCTTCCCACTTAGGTGCCAATTTCCCTGGGCGTTCCGCATTTGATGCTTCGTTGTCGCGAAAGACGTACTCCCCTGGGTTGAAGGTACAAATGCGGACCCTTGTGTTGTAGTACCTTTCCAGCTGAGTTTTGTACTTGGCCTCTCGGATTCTTGCGATTTCGCGTCTTTCTTCTAACAGGTCCAAGTCTAGGCGCCTTTCCGCTTCATTGTCAATTGTGTTGACCGTTGTCATGCGTGGCGAGGGCAGGCCAATCTCCGCCGGGATTACCGCCTCTGAGCCATAGACCAGGCTGAAAGGGGTCTCGCCGGTACTCGTCTTTGGCATGGTCCGATGAGCCCATAAAATGCTTGGGAGCTCATCAACCCATCCGCGCCGCCTTGTCCCCAATCTGGCCTTTATCCCTTCGACGATACATTTGTTCACACTTTCCACTTGTCCGTTGCCTTGTGGGTGCGCAACGGAGGTGAAAGTGTGTTCGATGTTCATCTCCTTCATCCAGTTCTTAAGATCGTCCGAAGCAAAGTTGGTGCCATTGTCTGTCACGATCTTGAGCGGGAGGCCAAATCTGCATATGATGTGTTCCCATATGAACTTGCGCACAATCATAGCTGTGGTGGATGCAAGGGCTTTGGCTTCTACCCACTTTGTGAAGTAGTCAACAGCTACTATGATGAACTTTACGGCGCCGGGTGCATCCGGGAAGGGTCCCACCATGTCAATTCCCCATTGTTGGAAGGGCCATGCGGTGGACACGGGAATGAGATCGTTTTTAGGACGCAGCGTTTTTGGAGAGTGTCTCTGGCAAGAGTCACACTTGCGGATCTCCTTCATTGCGTCGACATGCATACCCGGCCAGTAGTAACCGGCGCTCATGATCTTCGCGACAACCATCCGTGGTCCGGAGTGAATGCCACAAATCCCTTCATGAATTTCCCTTATCAGATAATTTGCATCCTGGGGGTCCACGCAACGTAGTAGTGGTCCCAGGAAGGATTTTCGGTACAGGATACCGCCATTCATTTCGTACTGTAAGGCTTTGGTTTGGATCTTTCTTGCTTCCGCTTTGTTCTCGGGAAGCACCCCCTCTTGCAAGTATTGGATGATGGGGGTCATCCATGATGTCTGCCCTGTTTCGATTACGTTAACTTGGCGCAGTAAAACCGATGGGTTCTTGAGTACCTCTATCCTTACATCCTTGGCGAGATGTTGAAAGGAAGTCGAGGCAAGCTTGCTCAAAGCATCGGCTGGCTTGTTTTCTGAGCGATTAATGTGTATAACTTTGTGGGATTTGAATTGCTGTAGCAATTCCTTCGCTTGTTCCAGATACAAGGCCATGACTTCTCCTTTCGCGTCGTATATGCCGTTCACTTGACTTGCGATCAGGAGTGAGTCAACATGTGCGCGCAAGTTTTTTGCTCCCATCTTGATGGCGAGGCGTAAGCCTGCCAGGAACGCTTCGTACTCAGCCTCGTTGTTGGTATTTTTGAAATCCAACCTAATGGCGTAAGTAAACTCGTGATTCTCGGGGCTTACTAAGCGCAAACCTGCTCCCGCGCCATCTTCATTTGATGCCCCGTCGGTGTAAAGCATCCAAGTTTCCTCTGTATCTTCTTTGGGAGATTCTATCATCTCGCATTCTTTGATTTTATCAGCCGGCACTTCCGTGATGAAGTCGGCTAGAACCTGACCTTTGATTGCTGGGCGTGGCCTATACAAGATGTTGTGACCTCCCAGCTCAATGGCCCACTTCGCTAATCTGCCCGACGTTTCAGGTTTCTGTAGTATGGTTCCGATGTGGAAGTTCGTCAGCACGGTTATCACATGCCCTGTGAAGTATCGGCGCAGCCTCCTGGAGGCATGAAGTAGCGCAAGTACTAACTTTTCCATCGTGGAATATCTTGTCTCTGGGTCTGTGAGTATCCTGCTGACGTAATAGATCGGTGTTTGAATTCCGTTTCTGTCCACTAGCAACACTGACCCTACTGCCCTATCCGAGGATGATAAGTACAGTACAAGGGGCTCTTTCTCAAATGGCGCCGTAAGGGTGGGCAGTTCAATCAGACATGCTTTCATTTGTTGAAAAGCTGTCTCTGCCTCCGGTGTCCATCTGAATTCTTGCTTCTTTACACAGTTGCGTAGTGTACTGATGAAAGGATATGATTTCGCGGCGTGATTAGATAGGAAACGATTAAGCGCGGCCAGTCGGCCGGCCAAACGTTGCATCTCCTTTATGTTTCGCGGTGATGGCATTCGCTCAATAGCCTGTACTTTCTCTGGGTTCACTTTGAAACCGCCGTTTGTGACGATGAAACCCAGGAACTTCCCTTCCTCCATACCAAAAGAACATTTGGCAGGATTTAGTTTCATATTGACGCCGCGCAGAGAGTTGAACGTCTTTTCAATATCCTTCAGCATCTGATCTTCTTCGGGACTCTTGATCACCAGATCATCAATGTAAACCTCGATGTGCTTTCCAATGTCTCCAGCAAAGGTCTTGTCCATGAGGCGTTGGTATGTCGCGCCTGCATTCTTTAAACCAAAAGGCATTTTGGTGTAGCAGAATATTCCAAGATCAGTCCTGAAGGCTGTCTTGTCTTCGTCCTCAAGCTTCATCTGCACCTGATGGTAACCTTTGTAGCAATCCAAGAAACACTTCCATCTGTAAGGCGCGAGGGAGTCAATCTTTTTATCGATCTCTGGCAAGGAATAGCAATCCTTTGGGCATGCTTTGTTGAGATCGGTGTAATCTACACACATGCGTCATCCGCCATTTGACTTTTCCACCATTACTGGGTTCGCGACCCAGCTTTGGTATCTTACCTCTCTCAGGATTCCAGCCTTGAGCAACTCACATACTTGCTCATTCATCGCTTTTGTCTTATCCGCGCCTAGGCTGCGCCTTCGCTGGACTTTTGGTTCTACAGAAGGGTACGTGTTTAAGCAATGCTCAGTTATGTTGCGCGGGACGCCGGTCATGTCTGACGGGGTCCAGGCAAATATATCCATGTTGCGGAACAGCAGTTGCTTTAAACGTTTTCTGATGTCTGACGAAATGGCGTGGCCAATTGTCACTGTCTGCTCTGGGTACTTGCGGTTTAAGACCCATTTTTCTGGCTCGGTCGTAGAGACCTTCGCCGCTTTTGTTGGGCGCAGCTCTTCAGTTGACATCACTTCTTTCTTGGCGTATATGATTGCGACGCCTGTCTTGGTAGGGAAACCTATGGCAGAATGAGGTGTTGAAGTCACCATGTTTAGCTCGCCTTGTGTTTCCCTTCCAATGAGTACATCATGTCTTGACTTCACTGGCATTACCATGAAGTTTACGGTTGCTGTTCTTGAGTGTTTCCCGTCAGAGAACGTGACGGGGAAACTGATTTGGCCGAGAGGGAAGACCATTTCATTGCAAAAGCCGGACAAAGGATAATCGACTGGCTCGAGTCTCGCTTTGTCTTCTTCATCGAATTGATTGAAACATTGTTCGTAGATGATGTCGGCTGTGCTTCCTGGGTCGATGAAGATGTATTCTGTTTCATAGTGACCAATTATACCAGTGATGACGACGGGTCGTGTGGCGCGAGGACCGCCGCGCACTACTGGGAATATGACTTGCTGTTCTTGCCAAGAAGGCTCGTAGGGCCGTTTGCCTTTTTCTCTCGCGGTGTATCTTGGTCCGTTGACCATGTGAGTCTCTAGCCGTCTCACCTTTTTGTGGCTACCTTCATCGTGACGCTGGAGCTGACGGGTGTCCTTGCGCACATTCTTCACTAAATGGCTTAGCTTGCCGCTTTTGAGCGCTCTTTCGATTTTCTGGCGCAAACTGTAGCAGTCATCGGTCAAATGCCCAGAGTCTTTGTGGAAATCACAGTACAAATTGGGGTCTTGCCCTTTCTTGTTTGTCATAGGTCTGGGAGCCTTAAAATCGTGATTCTCCGTCATCAACACCTCTTTTGGTGTTTTCGTGAGCGGAGTCCAGTGTTTATCGCGGTTGTCATCTCTGACTGATTTCTTGTAACCAATCCGATCAATTGTTTCTCGCGCATCTTCTCTGTAGCGCGGTCTGTCTTCCCGGCCTCGTGGTCTTTCCGATTTCCAATCGTTATTTTTGTATTTGTTGCGCTTGTTATTGTTGTCGCGCGGCCTCTCGTTTGCTCTTGAGAATCGATCTTCGGAGTAATAACCCTTTCCACCAGCAAGGGATTCCTCGGTTTGCGCGACGATCTTCGCTGCTTCCATCAGCTTATCCCACTCTTTTGGCATCCCATCTTTGCCTGTGATGGTTCTAATGAGGCTATCACAGCGTATAGCCTTCTTGAAGTGGCAGCGCATGAGTTGCTCACTGACGCCGCCAATCTCTAAACATTCTTTGTTGAAACGCGTGATGAAGTCCTCCAGACCTTCACCATCCCTTCGCCATATATCTTCTACTTCCGCCGTATCACGCTGATAGCGACGTTGTTGGCTAAAATAGCTTAAGAATTGTGTCTTGAAGTCTGTCCATGATTTTATCTTCCCAGGCGGAAGGCTGTCGAACCAGGCGCGAGCCGCCCCGGTAAGGGTTTGGATGAATAGGTGGCACCACATGGGCATGTTCCAACCTCCCATGCAGCCCACACTAGTGAACGTTCTGACGTGATCATCTGGATCAGTCAATCCATTGAACTTCCCAACAGTCGGGGGTAGCTTCTCTCTTGACAGTGGTGCGAGTGCAATTTTGGGGATAAACTTTGAGTGTTCCGCAGCTTCCGCTGGTCGGTATGCCAGGCGGAAGTCTCTTTCAGCTTCTTCTGTGTAGCCAATATGTTGTCTTGGCTTATAAAACTCATGGTTTTTTGGCAAACGATTAAAGGCTGACGATTCTTCGTCCCTTTCCCATGTGGGATCATATGGGTCTGTTTCTTCCCACTCTTGGTTCATGTTGCGCGGCGCAAGCCGGCTGTGAACAGGGCCTCGTTGGAGGTTCGACGGATAGACGTAGTGACTATCCGTTTCCCCTCTTGTATCGCGCGTCTCTGGGACACTCTGGCGTCGTGCAGGAGGAGGCCTGTTGGTTCTATCCTGGTGGTTAGATGGTGGCGGCATTTGGCGCACCCCCTGACTCGGAGGGGTGACCAAGGACGGTTCTGCCGTCAAAACTGCTTGCTGCGCGATGAGCGATTGGTATGCTGCATTGATAGTGGCGATGTTCTTGGCATACCATGAGGCTGGGGTTTCGCCTTCTGGTAAGCCAAGTAATGCAGATACATTTTGAGGTGGCGCTGAGTTCGAAGGTCCTTCTCCGTTTCCTGGGGTGACCACTTGTGTGATGCGGGTGAAGCTCCCGCGCGGACCCCCAGTATTGTTGATTTCAACTTCGCCGATTTCTTCGATTTGTTGGGCTTGGAAGGTTTGGACTCCTTCACCCAACGCCGTGTTAGAGTTGGTTCCGAAACCGAACTCTGGGATGATTCCTTGACCAGTCATAGTCGAAGTAAGGAAAAGATGTCAAAAGCTCAAATGAAAGAAGATGAGGGTGGTTATAGAAAAAATCGGTGGGCGCCAATGAAGAAACACTGATCTAATTAAGGTATTAATTAGGTGGGTTTATGTTCCTATCATAGAGGTTAATCTTCTTTTAGGTATTTGAGCTCCGACTGGTTAATCAACCTGCAAAACAGAACACCGTTACTCGTTAAGAGGGGAATGTGGGGGTTTCCCTCTTAACCGGGCTCCAGCGTGAGAATAAGCGACTGCTTTGAGAGTAATTAAGTAGTTAAGAGTAAGAGCCGAGAGAATAGAATGTTTAACCTGTGAAGTAAGGTCTCTATTTATAGCCGGAGAGGTGTGAGGGGTTATGGGCTGATGGGCCTTGGGCCGGAAGCGGACAACAAAACGGATATGCTCTTTGTCTCACTGGCGTCGACCGCTTAGTGGCTTCTAGACGCTCGTCGGTGCTGGCGCACCTTGATTGGAGCCACGTGTCATTGTTGTCGGCCTTGTTGTCCTTCTGTCATCAGCAGACGAGTGGAGATCATGGGACAGTTATCTCCGTCCTCTGATTGGTGCCATGTAGGCGTCCTTGTGTACTTCTCGTCAGACGATCGTGGCGCACGATTGACCAGAGCCTGCTAGACGCTCATTGGCTCCTTTTACTGCCATTTGTACCTTGTGTACTACTGTAGGTAGCCGCGCGCTTCCCTACCGAGTGGCTCATTTCTTCCATTGTTTCATGTTAGTGCTGATATCTGGGTTTGTTGTGTGCATTCCCTCGCGCGGGATAATCGTAGAGTGATGTAGGCCGCGCAAGGTTGTTGTTAGCACCTTGTTGTGTTAAGGAGTATGGTCTCACGCGCAACCTGATCTCAGGTTTGCGCGACTTTTTGGGACCATACCCCTTCACAAATATTGATGTTTGTCGCGATGTTATAAAGGTTAATTTGGTGTTTCTTATATTTTCATTGGCGTTTGTAGATTGATTTGATTTTGATACGGGTTTTGCTTCTACTCGCCAATATGTTCAGATTACAATGTCTTAGGCGAGATGATCTACTCAATTCACGCGGGTAACCCTCCAATTGTTACGTACCACTGAATAATCAAAGTTCTTGGGTTGTCTTTTTTTTTTAATTAATTCTGAAGTATTTGGATTTGTAAACTAGGTAATTGATAAATTGTGCTTATGGTATAGAAGGTTTTATAAGTCTCTAATTTAATCTTATTCATTACATATTGTTATGCACATGTTTAGAATCATGGATTCTTTGAGATGTTTTGTAATAAATCAACTATTGTAATTCTTAAAATACAGAAACCATCCAGCGAAAAATTGGTTACAAAATAAAGCCATTTTGAGCAAACAACACTAAGACCCCCGTAGTGGGGCGTTTTAAAAAAAAAAATTCAAAAATAACGCCGAAAAACGCCCAAATCCCATTACATAGGGCGTTTTTGGGCGTTTTTTCGAAAAAAAATAGGTCCGCGTTGTTTAAAGCACGCTGGGAAATGTTGACCAATCAGATTAGAGATTCTATTTGCTTGGCCAATAAGATTTTTAGGTGTTTTTTCTTTATTTTATTTAATGCCCCAATAATGTCCAATAATGCCCCATTCCGACTACACCCATTTTAGAAAACGCCAAATAATGCCCCTTTGCTGACTAGACCGTCACATGACGTAAAATACCCTAGGATGAGGGAATTATCTTCCCCTTCCACTACATATGATCTAATGAATCCTAGTTTTTGTAGCAAAAAAGGACCAATACTTTTTGAAATTCAATTTTGTTTACCAAAAATGGAAAAACAGGACATCCTACCTAACCATTGTCATAACTCCACTTCTATCACACATATTCATCAAATTAATTTCATCTCACCATTTATTTCTGAGTGTTATGTCTACAAAAAAAAAAGTAATAAAATAAAAAAAATCCTACATTGGACATGGATATGAAATGTGTTGGATTCATAAGAAATGTCTTGACTCAAATATCACCAACGCGTTTTGGACACTTTGGCACCAAATGAGAGGAGAACTCGGACTAATTTAAAAAAAAAAAAACACATTGAATTAACAGGGATATAGAAAATTTTAGAAAGAAAAAGAAAAAAAAAAAAGAAGAGAAATCTATATGTAAAGTGTAAACACACTTCTTGGTACTTTGGCCCAACAAAAGCTCTATCTAGCTAGGGACCCCTTTAGCCATATTGCCATACACACACTACAGGACCACTCTGCCCTTAATTAAAACAATATCCTATCTTGGTACATGTCTAAGGTCTGTGTAACCTTCTCCACAAACTTCATGTGCAGCACTATGCCTGCACAACCACACATTTAACATGCTCAAAACCAAATTTTATAACTCATATCAGGTTATTGTATATTTGTAACCAATATTAAGGATAAAACTTTTGTATGAAAGATTCTTAATTGCATTAGGTGACTAAAACCCTTGATCATTAGGTTAGAAAGAAGTCACTTTACGGGTGTTATTAAATAAAATAGTGGTGTAAATAAGCCGAGCTGAGCTCGAGCTCGGCTAGTTTAATCTACTAACTTTAGTTTTTATATTTCCAATTTCCTTAGGCTAATAAAATGATGCCGAGTATGATTATATTATTTATCTTATTAAAAATATAATTTTCCTATCTATAATTTATCAAATAATCTTTGTGAGGAGGCTTTACTATTCTTTTTTTTTTAATGTTTTGATTGGTTGGTGATCTTTATAAACTAATGGGTGGATGTCATGTGGCATCCACTATTTTTTTATATCCTTTATTTATATGTACCGGTCTTAAAGCAATGTGTTCAATCTTCTATTGCATATAAATATTTATGTTTCACATTTGAACCTCCATCTTCATTTATAAAAACAACAAATAACCCTTATGTTTTACTTTTTATCTATACGTACAAGTCTTAAAGCAACATGTACAAGCTTCTATTGCATATAAATATTTATGTTTTCTTCCCTTAGACTATTACTAAAAGTAAAAAGTTTCCCGTAGAGTATTAGTATATATACCAAATAACCCATATGGTTTACTTTAGTTTTAATAAACCCTATACTTTCTAAATTTATTTAACTATTATTATTATTATTATTATTATTATTATTATTATTATTATTATTATTATTATTATTATATAAATTCAAGCCCGATTGACTTGCGAGTTAACACGTCACAAATTTTCGTTTGGTTTAACGGTACCGCCGCAACATGTTTCACCTTTTTAATAAGATTTTGGATATTGTCAATGTTTTTGCTATAACGCGGGCGTTTACATAGAAGATTTAAAAAAAAAAACTCTTGAATTAACGCATGAAATTTGTATTTGATTTTAACGCATCAGCTACAACGCACGGGTTGTGAAATACGTTGTATTTGTTTCCAACGAACGCACACACGGGTCATGAGATACTAGTTATTTTTCATATAGCATGATTTAAGGTTGTTTTTGAAGTTTGAACACATTATAGTAAAAATCCAAAATCTTTTTCTAATGATAAATATCAACAAATGCTCATGCAGTTACTATGTTAAAAATTACAAATCTATGACATATTTTACAAGTGAAGTGAAACTAACACTACTTAAAAACACAAAACAACTTTGTCTACCTACCTAGGATATTCTAATTACTCTAAAACATTCAATTCTTGATTTTCCAGCAGCTTATGAGGAGGATAGTATTGAAAGCTTGATACATTGTCCGCACTTACATACACAACTTTAAAGATGTCATACTTAACAAAAACCGCAGCCTCAACAACCGTGTTTTGAAGCGCTTCGCGGTGATCATTTTTAAGTAGAAATGAATAACACGATTGCAGATTCTTCCACACAAAGAAATTAATCATTACAGGCCGAGTTTCGCACTTTAAGCAAACACCAGCAATTGTACCATCCATTTTATGGAAATAAGATTGAAACATGGAAAAACATGTGTGCACAAAGTCTTGCTCCTTCATTTTCGTGTTAGATAAAAGACGGTTGATGCTAAAACAGACAGTGTCACCCGTTGAAAACTTTGCGGCTGGGGACCCGTCCCTTGCCTTGCCACCATACGCGACCATGAAGTTATGGTCAATCATAATGGCCATGGTCTTTAGATTCGTCAATGCCGAAAACTATTTATAAGAAAATAAAGATTTGATGAGAACAAAAATAAAGATATATGGACAATGTAAATAGTAAATCGATATATATAAATATATCATGATTCAACTTACAAGTGCTTCATGTAGAAGTTCCTTGTTGTCATTAGATCTCTTAATCCATGCTCCATACCATATAATCTGAAGGACATAAAATACATCATTTTAAAATTTCATTTCAAATAAAAAGAACTAAAACATTTATAATTGATAACATATACCGTAATAATATTGATCTGTTAATGTGTAATACTATCTTATACAATACAAGTATAAACATATTTATATGTTACACGTGACAGTTTTCCTTTTTTTTCGATAAACATTCGTGAAGTATCGAAACAAAATAGCGTGTTATATCTTTCGCCAATCAATGTATGTTGTGTAAACACACTATTTCCACACCTCTCCGTTGGTTTGCTCTTGATTCGATGAATTACTCTTGACTACATAGAAGGGTACGGGAATTCTTTTTAGTGTTATATATAGGTGTATTTTGACATCGTACCTGTAGAAATTTCTTTTAGTATTATATACGAGTAGTGTTACGGTATAAGGTTGAACTAATCATTTTTTGATCGGTTCCTTGAGTAGATGGTGGCAAATGAAGGAGAAAACATTCTCAATATAAGTATTTTATTTCTTTGCAATAGTAACAGTTTTTTGGATTATTGTGGTTTACACTATCTACGTTAGATATGATTGTTTTGGATTATTGGAATGAACAACGAAGGTGTAAACACTAAACATCCTCAATATAGTTTTTGAATTACCAAAACGTTCCCCCCCAAAAAAAAGAAAGAAAATCATGTAAAAACACAAAGGTAAATAAGAAACCATTACATGTATAAATGTATCCAAGAGGCCAAGACAGCAGATTGTGTGAAAAGATGAAAACTTGTAGATTAGTGATGTATACCTCACACGTCGGGCGTGAGGTGTCATCTCGTCATTGATCTAGAGGCTGGAACGGTTCTTTTGCGTAAATTGGTACTATCTGTTTATCTTATGGCTTTCCAAATTGACATAAGTCACTTTGCTAACGTGGAAGTGAAAATTGACGGCATCACTAAAGAGATTAAATTGGTTGGTTTTTTGTGGTATAAGCATAAAATTAAAAACTGGGGTGTCATGGGATAGGTGGTGTAAGTTTTCTCTGATGTAATTTCTTTGTCTGTTGTGTTTGGGCAGCCTGGTTATGGTTGTTCTGTGTGATCAATAAAGTATACATTTAAAAAAAAAAAAAAACTTAATTCTTGTCATTTTTACACATATGATAAAAATATTGTGCTTTTTTATGAAATTTACGCGAAGTAAATAAACCATGTTTGATTTTTGTTGACCAAATGGCTGATTTTGTTGGTCAATATAGTTAGCTATGTGATTTTCTGATGTTGTAATATGTTTTCAGGCCACCATGTTCATTTTGTGGATCTTGATGTTAACATGAAACCCAACAAAAAGACGAAACATGTAACACCTTAAACGAATCTAACATCCCTAGGATGGTAAGGGTAAGCTTCATCGATAATGACAATTAGAGCTTAAGCAAATCTGACATCCATCTTAGACATGACAAAATAATGGTTCATAAGGAATGTCTAACCTCATATATTATGATTCAGGCGTTTTGGTAGCTCATAACTAAAATTGCTCGATGGTACTAGTAACACAACATGAGTGACGTGCTAAGAACTAAGAAGTCTCCACACGTATAACCAAAAACAAAACCGTATGAACAATACTCGTTACTTAAACGTTACATATTGTTACAAAACCAATAAGAAACTCCAAAAATCCCTATATATTTCAAGACTTTATGAGGATAACCTCAACATATAAATTCAAATCTAACACACAATGGATCGCCATAAACACATAAATAAAATAAACAAGACTTTCGGTTTTTGGAACAACCCCCCCCCCCCCCCAAACACACACACGCATACATACATATACACATAGATAGAAGCTAGTGAGAGAGGTACCAGATTGCCATGGATGCTTTTAAAGATGGAGGAATGAATGCAACCAAGTGTTTCAGTAAACAAAGAGAAGTGTTTTAAGGTATCCAAAAGGTCATCAACAATGGCGACTGTTGGTCTCAAAGCACACATGAATATGTCAAGATTCTTGTTGCTGAAAGGCATGAAGGATGCCATGTGTATGTGTGTGTGTGTGTTTATGGTGAATATAGCTAAACATCAAGTGTGAAGAATGAAGAAGATATAGAAGGCAATAATGATCAAATAATTGACCAACAAAATGGTGCCGTACAGACCATAGGGTGTTGAATTCCATAAAGGAATGCTCTTCTAGTCGCACTTGGCTTCTTAATTTGTCTCCCATGCAAGTTAATTTGTATTATTATATTAATCACGATATATCTCTATTTCTAACCTCCATAATAATCATTAAAATAGGCATGTTAATAAAGAAGGTTACAAAATATAGGTATACACTTTTAACATTTTATAAATACATCTAAACCCAACCAATTAAATTACGTCAAATAAGTAAAGTCAGTAAGAGGCTGGAATTTAGCCGGCACAAATATTAATATGTCCACAAAACAACCAATCTAATAATTACATGTATAAAGTCACGACTTTATTTTAACCGGCCGATCAAGAAGCCGCCCTATCTTAGTTGGCAAGAAATGAGAGTTACATATTAGCTAGCGATTAAAGTAATTGACTTTATATTAGCTGGCATAGAAAAGAAGAGACCTTTTTTTCTCTGTCAGCTATGATAGAACCTGCTTTTTAACTTTTAAGCTGCCGACTAATATATGCAGTCGGCAATTTACACATGTAATTATTAAATTGCTTGTTTTGGGTACATGTTGTACTTTTGATGTTTATAGTATTGATGCCTCCTTTAGTCGACTTTGCTTATTTGACGTTTTCTGGCTGGTTGCTTGTTTTGAATATGTCTATTTTAATGTTAAAAGTCGATGCCTGTTTTATTAATCTTTTTTACGTTAACATGCCTATTTTAGTGTTTTTCCTAATATTACTCCAAGCGGTAATTAGTTAATTAATTAAAAATCACTTTATCTAGTTATCTTATAATTTATTAATTTTAAAACGTAGAAAAAAGGATAAAATTAGTAGGGAGGAATCTTGGACTAGCCAATGAATGAGGTCGGATATTGCAAGAAAAAAATTGAGCCGATTCGAAAAAAAAGTCTAATGTGGCTAGTCAATTATTTAGGGGGGCGTTTGACCAGATTAATGCTTATTAAACCTTCCAACTGTCTTTGAAATAAATATAAAAAATAGAATAATTTTTTTTTTGAACGGCCAAGAAAAAAAAAAAAAAAAAATTGGAGGAGATACTGTTCACCTCTATAATTTTTTAATATTTTTTTAAAGTGGTTGTAAGTGGAGGAAAAATAAAATGTAATGGTAAAGTATAAAAAAAGTTTTATTTAATTGGAAAGGAGAGAGAAAATGTAGTGTATTTTAGTGTAATTATAAAGATGGAGTAAGAGATTTGATTATGAATGCTCTAAGTATATAGTATTTAAGGGGATAAAAAAGCTTAGCCGTTAAAAAAAAAAAATGGTTGTAAAGGTTTGTCTTTGTTTTGACTTGTTTTGATGTTGTTTGTGGTTTTGATGCATGGGCTGCTTTTATATCCCAATATGTTCTTGTCTATAACATGATAAAGGGATGCAAGAATCTAAGTGGACTGTTTTAGACATATTTAGTAAATGCAGAGGAAGATATAGAAGAAAAAACAGAACATTTGTTTCTTAAGGATTCTGACATATTAATCATCATTTTTGTGGTCACTTTTTCATTTAACCTGTGAGATTGTTCTATGGTGTTTAGTGAACCTAGTCTTATGTATACAGTTTTCTCCATACCAAACTGAACTCTATTAGCAAGCATAGTATGAGTTTTGTCAAGAATATGTAAATCATATTAAAACACAGAGATTGGGTTGATAAAAAAGTGTGTGTGTGTGTGTTTTTTTTTTTTTTTTTGGTTCTATTGTTTTTATTTTTTTAGTAATTTCTTGTCTAAAATTTGAGCAACATGAAACTTAGAATGAGTGTATAATTGCCAAACGTCATTGATTATTTTTTCCACAATTAACGAAAGAGGCGACAAATTCTAAAGTCCCTTATCATAGGCGATGAACGTGATATGATGTTTTGATAGCACACTTTGCCTGTAACTGGTGCAACAGAACAGTTTCGTGACAGCAACAAAATAGTCGCCAACAATCCAGATCAAGCTTTAGCGCTGTCGTGACAATAACAAAATGGTCGTTGCGAGACTGTTGCTGATCACAAATCAACCTCTAGCGCTTTAATGACAGTACCAACATGACCTTTAGCGACATAATTTGTTTATTTCACTTAATCAGAACACAGCGACGCCCCAGGATGTCGCTATCCGTAGACGATCTTTAAGTTCCTTGATAACTTAATAGTTCAATCGGCTTATCACCACGAAACGCAACCTAATAAAGAATTTTACATATGTTGCTTCGTTATTTTTTACATATGTTGTTTATTTTACCTCTCAACTTTCAGCATTGACACCTGCAATGTACTTCGTCGTTATTTTTTACATATGTTGTTTATTTTACCTCTTAACTTTCAGCATTGACACTTACAACCCCTTAAGTTTCTAAAGACTTCATAATCAAGTTTTACGTTTTTTTATATTTTATTTTTATGTATGTGTGGGTATAAATTTAAGTTGATTTACGTTTCGAAGTAAATTTTCGCGGAAATGAGTTGGGTCAAATATTTTATGTTCTTATGCTTATTATTCTGACCTGAGCTCTCACGGTTTCGCAATTAACCCTTTAACAGATATCATCTAGGTATATTCACCTGTAAGACTGAATATTGGGATCTGGATACGGGAGTATATTCAAGTGGTGGGACATGCGAATGAGTTTAAGTTCTTAAAATATTAATCTCGTATCTCGAAACAGTTGAACTTTGTGTGAAAATTTAAGTGGATCAATATACTGACAATCTAGGTGAATTGTTTAGAATTTAAAATGTTTAAAGCTTAACGGTGTTGGTGATTTGTCTCAAAAACTGATATGATCCTCTTACACAAACTCACAAAAAGATTGTATGTAAATATTTCTTTATTGCATTTCATATTTTTTCAGAAATCCAAAAAGATTTTGAGTGTGTTTTAACATAAATTTTGAAAAATCCAAAAAGATTTTCGACAACTAGTGTTGGAAAGCTGTTTTTCAAAATTCCAAGTGCTAAACATGATGATTCTTATTTTGAGGGGAAAATTGTGAGTAAAAAAGGTTTTGAATTTGAAATCATTTTTTTTACAAAGTGGTTCATCAGAGATCTGTAAGTGGTGTCTAAGATTGCAAAATCTTTATGGTATAAAACTTATGTTTGTGGAAGAGACTGTGCAGGTTAGTCAGGTTCTGATACCTGAGGATTCTATGATTAAAGAGAGCGAGATTTCGTTTATGAGCTGAGTGTGAGCCAGGCGACGATCTTGAACCTGTGAAAGCCAGACTGTGATCCCAGCTTATCGAAATGGGGAGTCTGAAGATGCTAAAAGCCAGGTTTTAGTTCTGGAAGCTTGTAGACACGCAAGCTGCTGATGAATTTAAAGATTCAACATTAAAGGGGGAGTGTATTTGTTCGAGGGGAGTCTGTTTGGTGCAGAATAGAGAAGAAAGAGTTTTGAGGGTGCTTTTTAGTGTAAGATATTTTGAAGAGAAGCCTGAAGACTGATAAAGATTGAAGATGCGAAGTCTCGACACTGAAGACTCGTCAACATTCGAGGGGGGGTCTGTTAGTGCATGCGTCTGTCGACTTCGTCTTGTATCGAGTCTTGTTTGTAGATAGACAGATCAGGGCACGTAGTACGAGAATCAAGTAATTTCGCATGAGAAGCTAATTCCGCATGAAGTTGTTAGTATGTAATTCCGCACGGAATTAAGTTCCGCATGGAACCTCAATTCCGTTTGGAACATGCTCATGCGGAATCAGTCGTCTATATATAGCCTTGTTCATGCAAAATTATATATAGTTTTTCCGGTCAGTGTAACGAAGTGCTGCCGAAGTGCCGACTCGGTGTAATCTGTCATTATATCAATCAGAAAGGCAGTTTATTAGTGTATCTTGCTGAATTGACCTTGTTTCGTCTGTTTCCGCCTTTCGTTACAAGGATAAACTCTTCTGATCGACTCGTTCGGGTCTGAAATCGATCCTACAGAGCTTCACAATGGATGTATGTTGTAAAGGTTTGTCTTTGTTTTAACTTGTTTAGTAGAGTGTAACCTCAATATTTGTGAGAGTGGTTGTAAATTGTTGTGAGTGGAGGAGAGAAAAAACAGAAAAAGGGTTACTATTCATCAGTAAATTTGGAGGAGATATTGTTCACCTATATATTTATTTAATATTTTTTGAAAGTGGTTGTGAGTGGGGGAAAGAGAAAATGTAATGGTAAAGTATAAAAAAAGTATTATTTAATTGGAAAGGAGAGAGAAACTGTAGTTTTTTTACTGTAATTATAGAGATGGAGTAAGAGATTTGATTGTGAATGCTCTAAGTATTATAGTATTTAAGGGGATAAAAAAGCTTAGCCGTTCAAAAAAAAAAAAAAAAAGTGGTTGTAAAGGTTTGTCTTTGTTTTGACTTGTTTTGATGTTATTTGTGGTTTTGATGCATGGGCTGCTTTTATATCCCAAGATGTTCTTTTGTCTATAACATGATAAAGGGATGCAAGAGTCTAAGTGGACTGTTTTAGACATATTTAGTAAATGCAGAGGAAGATATAGAAGAAAAAACAGAACATTTGTTTCTTAAGGATTCTGACATATTAATCATCATTTTTGTGGTCATTTTTTCATTTAACCTGTGACTGGGGAGCCACCGGGGGGTCGGAAGTCACCGAACCTACAAATTCTATATAAGTAATATTTCTTTTATAAAACTAGGGGGTCGAAAACGTATATACCTAAAAAATTCTATACGAAACGTACATACATAACACTGCTGAGCGAAAAGTTCGGGGGGTCGGGCGCCCCTCCCGGCCCCTTGAAAGCTGCGCCACTCTGTGAGATTGTTCTATGGTGTTTAGTGAACCTAGTCTTATATATACAGTTTTCTCCATACCAAACTGAAATCTATTAGCAAGCATAGTATGAGTTTTGTCAAGAATCTGTAAATCATATTAAAACACAGAATGGGTTGATAAAAAAGTGTTCTTGTTTTTTGGTTCTATTGTTTTTATTTTTTATAGTAATTTCTTGTCTAACATTTGAGCAACATGAAACTTAGAATGAGTTTATAATTGCCAAACGTCATTGATTATTTTTTCCACAATTAACGAAAGAGGCGACAAATTCTAAAGTCCCTTATCGTGGGCGATGAACGTGATATGATGTTTTGATAGCACACGTTGCACTGTAACTATTGCAACAAAACAGTTTCGTGACAGCAACAAAATAGTCGCCAACAATCCAGATCAAGCTTTAGCGCTGTCGTGACAATAACAAAATGGTCGTTGCGAGACTGTTGCTGATCACAAATCAACCTCTAGCGCTTTAATGACAGTACCAACATGACCTTTAGCGACATAATTTGTTTATTTCACTTAATCAGAACACAGCGACGCCCCAGGATGTCGCTATCCGTAGACGATCTTTAAGTTCCTTGATAACTTAATAGTTCAATCGGCTTATCACCACGAAACGCAACCTTAATAAAGAATTTTACATATGTTGCTTCGTTATTTTTTACATATGTTGTTTATTTTACCTCTCAACTTTCAGCATTGACACCTGCAATGTACTTCGTCGTTATTTTTTACATATGTTGTTTATTTTACCTCTTAACTTTCAGCATTGACACTTACAACCCCTTAAGTTTCTAAAGACTTCATAATCGAGTTTTACGTTTTTTTTTAATTTTATTTTTATGTACGTGTCGGTATAAATTTAAGTTGATTTACGTTTCGAAGTAAATTTTCGCGGAAATGAGTTGGGTCAAATATTTTATGTTCTTATGCTTATTATTATGTACGTTTCGGTTTGTCTACATTTTGACGTAAATTTTATTTTTTTACGGAAATAAGTCGGGTCAAATATAATACATTTTTGCGTATATATTTTATGTACGTTTTCAGTTGATCCATGTTTTAGTGTAACTTTTTTTCCGAAAAGCCGCGGCAACACACGGACCAATTTGCTAGTTAAGATTACATGTATCAAAATATCAAAATACCATTAAGATACTTGTCTGTAAAAAAGCTATTCAAGGACTATTTATGTAAAACTTGGTAAGTCAAAGGGCCAACATGTGCATTAAGTTCTCTCTACAAAAGATTGGGAGCAACCTCATCCATACAATCATCCAACAACCAATGGATTTCTAGCATAACTATCCACTTCACCTTCTCTCTCTGCACCACCAGAGATATAAATAGATACATATATCATATATGAAACCATGTAACCAACTTTAACCCCCCCCCCCCCCCCCAACCCACCACTACCATGGCAGCTGCAGCAGCAACAATGACAGCATTTCACTCATACTCTCCTCAACAACAACAACAACACCAACCACCACAATCACAACAACCAACAGACCCCCCTCAACTTTCCAAAAAACCCAAAACCATCCTCCACAAAAACCCTCTTTACACTCCACTCCCCTCAAAACTCTCCCACCAATTCAAAGAAAAAATATTATGCCTTGAACTCATGGGCATTGATTCAGGCAAAGCCTTATCATCAAACCCCCTAATCCACTCAACCCCCCTCACTTCAATCCACACCATCATCACCTTCCTTCAATCCAAAGGAATTTACCAAAAAGACCTTCCAAGAATCATTGGCATGTGCCCCAACATCCTCACATCCAACATCACAACTGATCTTATTCCAGTTTTCAACTTTTTATCAAAAGACCTCAACATCCCAGATCAAGATTTCAGAAAAGTGATCAATAAGTGTCCAAGACTGCTTGTTTCTAGTGTTAAAGATCAACTAAAGCCTGCTCTTTTTTACTTAAAAAGATTGGGATTTCATGATATGGGTCAATTAGCTTATCAAGATTGTGTCTTGTTGGTGTCAAATGTGGAAAAAACATTGATTCCTAAGTTGGATTATTTGATTAGTTTAGGATTTTCGAAACCGGAGGCGGTTGAGATGGTTTTGAGGTGTCCTGGGCTGTTTACTTTTAGTGTTGATAAGAATTTTAAGCCTAAGTTTGAGTATTTTGAGAGGGAGATGAAGAGGGATTTGAATGAGTTGAAGAGTTTTCCTCAGTTTTTTGCATTTAGTTTGGAGAAGAGGATAAAGGCCAGGCATTTGCAGGCTTTGGAATGTGGGGTTGAGGTTTCTTTGCCAGTTTTGCTTAAATCTACTGATGAAGAGTTTGCAGAGTTGTTGAGAGAGTGTGATTGATCAAGAAATGTGTAAAGTTTTTGTTTTTGTAAGTATTGGAAATGACCCATGTAACCATGTTTATGTTATTGTTGTTTGGATGTTTGTTAACAATATTTGTTTTAACGAGTGTTTGTAAGAATCGATATATGCTAGTCGGCCCGTTAGATACAGACTAGTGATTAATGAGGATTAATAGAGATTCATCGGGATTAATCGGATTGAGAATTTTATATGTAAAATTGTAAACTTCTGTTTTATATGTATACGCATACATTTTTATGTGTATTTTTTAGCAAGAGAAGTTTTATCGTTCATCGGCTCATTTCTTAAGTACACAAGATTAATTACCAAAATTTATAAAGTTTGACTGGAAAATGATCGGAATCTGGCCGGTAATTGTCTGTAACCGCCAACTTTTTGGCCGATTAGGGCCGCCTAGGGCCACTGTTGACCGTTTAGGGATTAATCACATCCGACTAGTGATTAATCAACGATCAGTCGGATGCTATTCGGGATTTTTATAAGTTTACAACCATGGTTTTAAGAGGCATCCCGGAAACAAGTTGCAAGGCGCGAGTTTATGTACGTGAGACGCCTTAATCTCTGAATACTAGAAGCAAGATGATATAAGAAAAAAAGAAGTTTATGTACAACTTAAAAAGCTTTGGTATAACCTATTATGTACTACTTAATCGGCGCAAAGTGCAACCTAAAGAAGCTTGTTTTCAAATGGCTAATTCAGTTTCAGTTTGAAAATCTAAGGTCAAATTCAGTTAAATAAACAAAATAAACAAATAGTTGGTGTAACAAACTATCTACACAGAATGATTGAATACTAGGTATCAAAGTAACAACACATAATAAGTTAATAGTTTTAGCAAATATTATATTAATGAGTTTACAATCAAAATTATGGCGGTATAATATACTATATATGTTGAATCAAACAAGAAAAGCCACAGCTGGGGATGATCAACCTTTTGTACAAAGAAATTCGGACGAGAAACAATAGTACTGCAAGACGAGCGTTTTGATTTGGCCCTAACCATCCGAAATCTGACTACGACTGTGGTAATTCAGCAACCGCTACAAATAGAAAAAAGAAAATTACAATCAAACCAGAAAATAATAATTAAAAAAATTGTTTTTCGGTTAGAATTTGGTAAATATATGGAAATCTTATTGAGATTATTTGAATCTAGGGGTGCAAATAAGCTGAGCTACTCGACCTCAGCTTGAAAAGAGCAGAACTTAAACGAGCATGAGCCTGAGCCTAAAATAAGCTCGTTAGTAAACGAGCCCAAGCTTTGCTTATTGAGCTCGAGCTGGCCCGCGAGCCTAAACAAGCTCACTGTTTAAAAAGATTTAATTAATATATTAAATGTATATTTAAATAGTAATTATTACTATTTATAAAATTATGAAAAATAACTTAATTATATATAAAATAATAATTGTAATTAATATAAATTATTAATTAATAAATAATAAACGAGTTGAGCCCAAACCGAGCTCGAGCTTTAGAAACAAAGCTTGAATCAAGTGGAGCTCGAGCTTTCTAAAGTTAAACGAGCTCGGGCTCAGCTCGGCTTGTTTGCACCCCTATTTGAATCCAACTAACCAGTCAAATCCCCATTTGCCTCGTCTCCGCTTCTCCACACAATATCCTTCAATCCAGTTGAAAGATTCTTGTAGAACTGCATAATCAAGAACAAGATATAAGTTTACTTTCCTATTTTATTTTAGACAAAAAGATTTAATTAAGTTCCCATGGCAGAAGATGGGGATATTTATGAAGAAGATTTAGCATAAGATATGAAAGGTGAATGCCCCTTTGGTTTACATTAAATCGAAAACAAAAGCAAAACAACTATGAGTGTAAAAGGATATATAAATTATAACCAAGGGCGTTTAATAAATAACCAATTAAGAAGAGAAGTGTGAGAACTGCATACTTGTACATAGTACATGAAAGATATTACATGCCGTGAGAGAGCAAAAGAAAGACCGTTAAAAAGTCGTCTTTGTATCAAATTTTGAGCAATGCGTGTAAGTAAGTGTCTACGTTGTTTTTACAGTTCTCTGCTTAAAATTGGTTATGTATTGAACAATTCTATTATAAAATATAAACTAATACTATCTATTTTTAAAGTTAAGTTAATATACCTTGTGAAATTCCAATGTATCCCCTCCAGCTTTGCGAACCTCAACCATGTGCAGAGAAGGTGCCACTTCAAATATCTAAAAAAGGGTAATGTTACAAACATAAATAAAAAACACTATTGTGTTGTAATGGTAATAGAACTTTGTAAGAAAACGATTTAAAAGGTTTTATGCACTGTGTGTATACTTTGTGTCTTTGACCCGTTTGACCCAATCAACCAGTTTTCATATTTACTCCTATGTCATGGATCTAAACATACACTTCTACTGTTCAGCGTTTTTTTTTTTTTTTTCTGTGATGACATGAAATCTATGCAGTTAAAGCGGTCCAAAATCGAATAGCGGTCAAGGTCCGCTATATGATATATAGGTTATAGCGGTGATATAGCGGTAATTTTTATACCATGCATAATTTATGTATTTTTATATATATATAAATATATCATTGAAAAATATTAATAGTAATATCATAATTCATAGTAATATCATTCCATTATCAAAAACCTGTTGCAAATCAAATACTAATAGTAACTTTGAAGTATTTAATTTAAGAATTAACACAAT
Organism: Helianthus annuus; assembly: GCF_002127325.2. NCBI lineage: Eukaryota > Viridiplantae > Streptophyta > Magnoliopsida > Asterales > Asteraceae > Helianthus > Helianthus annuus. Next base: position 59,265,369 of record NC_035447.2, on the reverse strand, counting down.
CAAACACCGTTACTGCTATAGCCACCGCTATAGCGGTATTTAGCGCCACTAATAGCGGAACCGCTGTAGGCCACCGCTATTTGGACCGCTACACACCCTGAGGTCCGCTAACCGCTATAGCACCGCTATTGACTGCTTAGCATGAAATATTTAGAAGAATATATAATATACCTCTGTCGCAACAGACAAGTGGCCCTTACGCCCAGACTTTTCGCCATGGAGTTTTAACTGAAGTGCAAAAACGGGTGGTTTAACATTAGACCTCCAAAACAAAACAACACAACTACAAAATAAAGAATAAACATGCTTTGTCACCTTGTAATTGTTTTTCTTCACATCAAATCCCAAAGGTGTAGCAGCTTCTTCTATTTTTGAAATGATCTCATTGGCAGGACGTTTTGATGTAAATCTTGTTTCACGCTTGACAAGCCCCTAATATTTCATTAAATTCAAAAGTCAATAAGGTCAAAGTTGATAAATAATAAAATCTTATAAATTTGTATAACATAATCCAAAACCAATAAGAGAAGATTGAAAAGTGTTAAACATACCATTTGTTTTTCAAAAAGAGAACTTAGGTTAAGGCCTTGAGATTTAGAAATAAGCTCAAACGCATTCATAGTGACAGGTTGAGAAGGTCGTTCATCGCGCCTTTCCACAACAAGGGCCGGAGAATCCTATACACCAAGTATAAAACTCATGAAATGTTGAAACATCATCAAAAGGGTATATTAGTAATTTAACAAGTGACCGAAGTTACCCCGGCTTCATCGAAAATAGCATCCACATCATCTAGACTAACATCCTCTTGTTCAAATTTAGGAGGCACATATCCTTTCTTAAACCATTCATGTTCAATGAGTTCAGCCGTTGTGATCCGCTGTCGATCGTAATAGTCATATAATCATTCAAAATTTTAAATCAACCGGTAAACCGAAAGATTAATACATAGTCATTTACAAAGCATTTTTAAGCTTTAAAAGCAAAGACAAGTGAACGTACAGACACAGGATTAGGATCTAAAATCCTTTTGATTAGTTTCTTTGCATTTGACGAGAACCACGGAGGACAAGAGAACTCGGCCTTAAATATCTGCAATCACAAAAAACTCCAAAGACATTAAATTTACTTTGCAAACTAGAAACGACAAGATATAAAATATAATAAATTAAAATAAAATAAATAATATGTTACCATCACTGATAACGGGGGGTCTAAGAGGGAGCAGCCTTTCTATCTTCCGGTAGGGGTGTGCACGGTTCGGTTATATGGTAGTAAAACGGAAACTGTAACTGAAATGTTCGGTTTTCGATTATTGAAAACCGTTCGGTTTCGGTTTTTTCATTTTTAGCAACAGTTTGGTTTGGTTTTTCGGCTTGTTCAGTTTGTGGAATATAATTATGTAAGATTCAAATATAACGAATAATTCATAAATCAATATATAACAAACATTAAAAAATGATTTTTTAGGTTATTCGGTTCGGTTTTCGGTTTTCAAAAAATGTAAAACCGTAACCGACCGTAAGTTTCAGTTCGTTTTTTTTTTTTCCTTTTTTTGTGTGGTTAGGTTTTTTTTTATTCAGTTAAATCGGTTTTCTTGGTTCCGGTTCAGTTTTTTTCGGTTTTCTGCTCACCCCTATAATCCGGGATATAGGAAAAATTTGCCCCCATCCTACCCTCTCCGCAAACCCTACCTTGAGCGGGATTTTAGTGGGTAGTGGGTACGTTTGTTTGTTATATTACGATCACCAGTGGCAGCTTGACCAAAAGTTCCGCGGGGACGGAAAGTTTTCTTATTGCTATGTTTTGGGTTATATGTTCGGTTCGGGTCAAACAATAATACCTCCAAATAAAACTAAATAATCTTCATTCATTCAAAGGACCCGTTCTTACACATACAAAAAAAACTAAATTTGAACCCTTAATTTTCATTTATATAAAAACTAGTTTCAGACTTTATTTAAACTCACTTCAAGTTTAAAAACAATTATAAAAAAAATTACTAATAGCTCCATTCTTCAGGCTTTTTTAAACTCAATACGAAAATATGTATAAATTTTTTGGACACTAAACTTGGTAGGGGCAGGGAATTTTTAGGCAAAATAATTGGCAGGGGCGGACCTATATAATTTTAAAAAATTCGGATGAGAAACCAAAAAAATTACACTACTAACCAAAACATTGGCGGGGGCGGGTGCACCCCCTTGCCCCTTAAAAGCTCCGCCCTTGGCTATAACTTATCTTGCCTAAAAGGTAATCTTGCAATGATTGAATTTAAATACACGTAAACAATACGCGAATACCTTTTTGTAAAGAGCCATAAGGTTTGACTCTTCAAAAGGCAGGTACCCAGCCATAAGAACAAAAAGAATTACACCACATGACCATAAATCAGCCTTAGCTCCATCATAGCCCTTGTTGTTGATTACCTAGCAACGTATACAACCAAACCCTAAGAAAAGCAGCTCGTTTATATTACTATTTTTGTTATAATTGGAGAAACGTTATTTACCTCGGGTGCAACATAATTTGGTGTGCCACATGTTGTGTGTAGTAAGCCATCTTCCTACAAGAAGAATGTCGAGAAACTGAGTTCAATCTCCCTATTTTATTTTAGGCGATGTTGAAAAAATCGGCGGTGAATAGTTGGCAACTAGTCGTTAGTCGGTCGGCCACTAATTAATTTTTAGGTAATTGGTAAATTAATTGCTAGTCAGCCCTAATCGGCCGGAAATCAGTGATTCCGACCAGATTCCGGCCATAATATGTAAATTCCGGCCAGATTTCGACCAAAACATGTAAGCTCTGACGATGAATCCTGTATACTTGAAAAAATGGGTCGAGGAGGGGTTAAAACATGTCTACTTAAAAAATTACATATAAAAATGTGTGTGTGTGTGTATGTATATATATAACTAAAAATTACATATAAAAATCTCAATAGATTAATCCTGATTAATAGCTAGTCAGTACCCCACCGGCCGACTAGCGCCTAGCGATTCTTACAACCATGATTTTATGGTATCTAATCACGTTTTACATGTCAAATAAAGAAGGAAAAATAAAACACTCACCCTAACTTGTTGTGGCAGTGCACTCAATCCAAAATCGGAAACTTTGAGACATCCACTTGAATCCAACAATAAATTTTCAGGCTGCAAAATACCACCATAACGCTAATCGTCAAGGCATTCTTAATACACTTTTGCGCGCGTTTTTTCTTATATAAATAATATTGCCTGATGTATCAAATTATAACTATAACGGCAATATTATTACAAGTTTCAACGCATTTGACTGATTCCCCTTTTACCTTGAGATCTCTATGGTAAACACCGCGACTATGGCAGTAATCAACTGCATTTATGAGTTGTTGAAAATATTTTCTTGCTTCATCTTCTTTAAGTCTGCCTTTCGCTGCCTTAAGAATATAAAATGCATAATCTTGTATCAGTATGTCAGTTATGAAGGCCATGGCAAGGTTGAAACTAATGTCGACTTACAATTTTGTCGAATAATTCACCACCCGTCACAAATTCCAAAACAATGTATATTTTTGTCTTGCTCGCCATAACCTACAATAAAAAAAAGCTTTAGCCACACATTTGTTAAAAACTTATAATTCATTGTGCCTACATGTGTACGGTTAAACATGTGTTATAATGCTAATGGTCTTCTTTATGAAAGGCAACTTAAAAATGGTAAGTTAACATAATAGGACTAAATGTTTAACACAAATATAGCAATATAGAGAGACGATTAAATGTTTAATACAAAACCAATTTTAAGTATACAACTACAAGAACCTCATAAGGCGGTTATATAATCGCCTACCCCACTAAATTTCTAAGGGGTTGTTTGGCAACATCTGAATGGTTAAGTGCTGAACTAGGAAGATGTCTGAATCATTAAGTGCTAAACCAGTAAGAGGTCTGAACCATTAAGAGCCGGTATAATGCTTACCCGTTCAGAGGCAAATGTCTGACCAATTCAGATTAGAGGTCTTAACCATTCAGACTCTATATAATGCTTAACCATTCAGAGGCAAATGTCTGAACCATTCAGACATCTGCTTGTGAAACAAACAGTCTGAACCATTAAGTGCTGAACCAGTAAGAGGTCTGAACCATTAAGAGCCTCATTAAGAGGTAAACAAACCTCATTATATCCAACAAGCACTATATACAAGTGCATTATGCAGTTCCAGCAATTCACTCCAATTATATAAACTTGAATAAAATTTAAAAGAGAGCAACGACGGACAACTGACCTCAAACATACGAATCACATTCGGGTGTCTGATTAGTTTCATAGTCGCTATCTCACGTTTGATCTGCAATTTCCCAATATAAAATGTTATATAAATAACTAGTTAGCTACAAAATACAACGATTTCATATCGTTCATAGTCAATGTCAAGCTTTATAGTGAATTAAAAAACTATATAACAAAAAAAATTCAAGCAAGAAATGATAAACAATCAAATTATCTTTCTTATTAGTTTCCAATCCTTCATGAAAGTCTAATCAATAAAAAAACTTGGATCAAAAAGGGTGCTTATATACAAACAACTTGGGTCCACCCGGTGTCCGGTCAATAGTATAACTGAAAAAGTCAACGCCATAGTCAAATACCTGAGAGATCATCTTATGCTTTAGCACTTTCTCCTTATCAAGAATCTTGATTGCAACATTCTCACCTGTCTCAACATTTCTAGCAAACTTCACCTTTGCAAATGTCCCTTCACCAAGAGTCCTTCCTAATTCATACCTCCCCACCCTTGTTCTTGAAGGCCTTGAAGATGCCATTATTTACCACTCTACCCTAACTCTAAAGTCTAAACTATACCCAAATACCACACAGATATAAAGTCAACCCACAAGTCAATAACTTGATTTTCCCAGAAAAAAAAATATATATAATAATTTTTATTTCAAGTCAAAATCTTTTCTTGCTAACCTGCTGTATACTAATATTAACTAGCTCTTCACCAAAAATTAAAAAAAAAAAAAAAAAAGATTAAAGTCTTTTCTTCTTACAGGGCTGCCACACTTGAGATCTTGAAACACTCATCTTCTTCCCTGTTAACTAAAAATTAGAAAAAAAAAACGAACCCTAAAACGAATTAATCTTGAATCTTGAATTAGCAATAAAGAAATTGCAGGAAGAAAAGGGTTCAATTTAAACAAATAAAGCATGCAAATTGGATGATAAATTTGGGTTTTTTTTTGGAATCTTTGATGGTGAAACTGAAACGAACAAAAATGGAGGTGGAGACGAAGGGGGTGAGTCATAAAGAAAGTGAAATAATTGATGGAGTATTGAATTTGATTACTTGAATATAATATAATATATTGTTATAAAGAAAGTTAAATAATTGACGGAGTATTGTATTTGATTTGATTTACATGAAGATAATATTGAAAATATTATACAATGAAGTGCACGTTTTGATAATTATGTTATTTTATAGCCCTTGACATAACCAAAGTTATTCAATAGATCCACATATAATTCATTTATTATGTAATTGATCGTTAGTGTATCGATTTTTGTTTAATTGCCCCCACCCACTTGTTGCTGATCACCCTATTTTACACGTGTAAATCTGTTTTGTAGATCCGTTGTGAACCATGCTTTCCTAATATATTTATTATATTTGATGGCTTGATTAGCGTTTGTTTCTATTTGGATCAAAATGACTATATTTTAGGTTTGGGGCATGAATGTTGTCGTGTATAGTTGTGGTGATTGTGTGGTTTGTTGGTGATTTATGTTTCTTTAATTATTTTATTTAACTAAGATTTACACGAGATCAAAGTCTTTTTTTGTGAAGCTTTAATACGGATTCATGTGATTTTGTAACAAGAGACAATGGTTTCGGGGGGGGGGGGGGGGGAGTTGGAGGGCAGTGGTGGCATCAGAATGGACGTTAGTGATGAGGAGAGAGATTGAGAGTGAAAAGCAAATTGGGTTTCCTTGCTACCCGCTTGTCAAACGAAAGCCAATCGAAAGCATTTGGAATGATGCGCACTAAAAACATAATTGTTGGGTGTGGTAGCTTCGTGGAGATGTGCGATCGTCAGGCAAGAAGGGATGTTTAAGTAAACTATTGGACTAAAGGTCTAACTTTCAAAAGGCGGTTACCAAATCGTAATATAAACATTATCAAATCTACCATCTATGTAATTTTTTTTTTTTTTTTTACAATTCCTATCATATATTTTAGTAGGAATACATTGAGTACTTGAGTAGTGAGATCTTTTGAAATCATACCGGCAAGATTTTTATTTGCAAGAACAGGTATTTGAAGTGATTCAAGTATAGAAATAGAAAGGTAGGGAATTTCATAACTTATGAGCTACTTAGCATACTAGGAAGGAGTATATTATTCCCTTATCAAAACAAAAGACTATTATTAAAGGTGATGGAGACTGAAAATAACAAAACAAAAGATGTCCAAATCTTGGTACTTCATATATAGGAAAACATTATCTTAAACTTATACCCCTTGATTCAAAAACTCATTGGAAAACACAGCCTATTATTACCATACCATGAGAATATATCAACTTGAGAAACCGATATTACAATCTACAAATAATTAATTAAGAATACAAAGGAATAATAATAATCACATGGGTAGCTAGCCCTAAGAAACAAACACCCCATGTGACTGTGTGTACTTCTTGCTTGAAGCCAAAAGTTAATAACTTTATTGATTCAAGATTCACTAAAGACACAAAGAACATGGCCCGTAAGCATCAATGGTATAGGAACATGACATCCTTGGAGAGAGATCTAAGAAAGTATGATAAGTATTGTGGGTAAAAGCTTGAATCTGAAGATGATGAGAGTGGAGTAAAAAAAAGATAGTTCCAACGGACACATGAGACTTACCAAAGAAAATAGATAAGTTGTAGAGGCTAAAACCGTATCTATTAACATGAATGAATACTTGTTATCACTGATTATTCTAAACCCCCAAAACTTGTCATTATATTGTTTTCTTTGTTTATCTTAAAATGTATATGATATGTTACAGGATATAAAGAAATATATGATAGAAAAAAGAGATAAAGTGTTTTGTAGCAATTTAAGCTTTAGTAATTACTTTGTTGATGAATAACTAATGTGTGATATTTGTTAAAGTTTAAAAACTTTTTAATACAATATTTTTTAAATGAGTAAAGTTCTTTTTGAGTCCCTGTGGTATGTGTATTTTAATCATTTGAATCCAAAAATCAAACTTGTCTTGATTTGAGTCCCTGTGCTCTCTAATTTTAACCATTTGAGTCCTTGTGGTCTCTAATTTTAACCATTTGAATCCAAAAACCAAATGTTTCTAATTTGAATGTCGTTTACGTTTTGGATTCAAATGGTTAAAATTAGAAACCACAGGGACTCAAATCAAGACAAATTTAGTTTTTGGATTCAAATTATTAAAATGCACAAACCATAGGGACTCAAAAAGAACTTTACTCTTTTTAAATTGACAGTCACATTTGAAGTTTAGTAAGTTTAGTAAGGTTTTCCATGCCCTTTTTGCACTATGGCGGTAGAAGATGTTAGCCGGTTTTAGTTGGTGTGATACTTGGCTAAGTCAGATGTCGAACTTCTTAAATTTCTAAGCGTGACACCCTAAGCGGATAACATCGGCCGTTGGCATGAGAGATTCCTGGTTCATAAGGAATGCCCGCCTCAAATATCAACAACACATTTTGGGTGCATTGGTTGTGGAGTAGATGAAAACTCTACAGTTAAGCGTGCTCATGTGAGAATAATATAACATGAATCAAAAACAAGTTCGTGTGTATAACATTTTGGATGTATTGGTTGTGGATAGGCAACACATAGGAAGCAAAGTGGACAATATAAGTAGTACAAGAGACCGGATGTTACATTTCAATTCGAGTATTAAAGTTTAAATTGTTTTGAGTTAATCACAACATCGATTAAATGTTGTTAGAGTTTCCATTAGTTTTTTAGAATGACTTTTACACACACTTTCTAATCATGCTTCTAATTCTACATATATGTCCACTATAAGTTTCTTGATGGTACTGTAACATAATCAAGAATACCTATCATTAACATCTTCAAAGCACAGTTAATATAGGGTATTGCCATACAAACTAAGAACTTATGACCTATTGGTATGGTGTCTCTCCTTATAAATGTAAGATTGTGGGTTTAAATTCTTCCAAGTGCAAAGTAAATATGAAATTAAGAGTAAACAACAAAAATCATCCCTAGGGTTTAGCCAATTTTGTTAGATCCATCCAAAAAAGTTTTTTTTTTTTCACACCTGAACCACTGAGGTTTACTAGTAGGGTGTCCGCGCGATGCGGCGGGGATGACATTTTGTATTGCGACACCGCATGATGCGCGGGGGCAACACTTTGCATTGTGACACTTGTTTCTAGTAGTTTTCTATTCATATAATATTTACTGTAGCATTATGGTTGTCGATGATTGGCGTTCGACTTGGGATTCAGTTCTTGCAATCTTCCAAGGCACCGATGGTGTGATACGTTAGATTAATGGCCTATCAATTCTATTCTAAGCTAGGTATGAAATTCTAGTGACTTCATGGGCTATTTGTTGGTGCACTTTGTGTCTGTACTTTGTCTGTATTTTGTAATGTATAAAACGATGTCTTTTGTCTGTTGTGTTTACGTCTTTGTTATGTTGTTTATGTGTTGGAATGTGTGTTTGACCAAGTCAACCATCCTCCTGGTTTGACTTGGCCAAACATCCACACTTAGTGTTTGAAAGATAATGTGTTTCGAAGGATGTCATCGAAGGATGTTATGTATCCTTCGATGACTTCGAAAGATGTCTTTCGATGGATCTTTATGGACCTCGAAGGATATACAATCCTTCGAAGTATGTTTGGATCCTTCGATATCCTTCGATGGTATTTCTAGTCGATAGATGATCCTTCGACCAGAATACCTGATCCTTCGTGCATGGTTGTCTGTTATGGGTATATATATCCCATGAGGGTTTCACTTCAAGCAGAAGTTCTGTGTAAGTGTGTGTAAGCTGTTGAGAGCTTTTGTGTGTGAACCCAAGTCTTGTAAGAGAGCATTTCAGTTTGGTCAAGGTCTGTAACCGTGTCCACTGAAATACAAGAGAAAACTTTGATACTTTGCTTGTCTACTCTTTCTCTTTGTAATCTTTGCTTTCATCTAAACTACGGTTTGCACTCTAGCTTGGATTCCGCACTTGCTAGAGTGTTGAACATAACAAGGAATAGGTTTATCCTCAACCTCCGAGGGACCTACAAGTGGTATCAGAGCCGTGGCTCTTTTCCTTGTTAAAACCGGGTTTTGTGCAAGACTTTGGTTGTGTTTGGACAAAAAGTTTCTTGGTTTAGCACCCGTTTTTAGTGTGTTTTCTGCATTTTTAACCATAAAAACGTGTTCTAATCTAACCGGGTGTGTTACGGGAAGGTTTGGGTAACTTTAAAATCTTGTCCTTAAAGGTTTGTGTTTTCCGGCCAATATTCCGGTCAAAAATCCGGTTGCTTGGTGTGGATAAGAAGCTTCCTTTTTGGGTATTATTTTCAAAGTCAAATCTGGCTTGGTGAAAAGTTGTTGTCAGATCATCCTCTTTGCCGAAAGTTGGTCACCAACCACATCACCTTTTCACCAACCTGTCGTCCTTTCTGTCAGTGTGTCAGACCATCGAAAGATACCTTTCGAGCTCGAAAGATCATCATTCGATCAAGGAGATTCGAAAGATAACCATCCTTCGAACATCCTTCGAAGTCAGTGAGTTATCCTTCGAGTCAAGGAATCTTTTCGAAAGATACATCCTTCGAGTTACTGTTCATTTCGAAAGATAAGGATCCTTCGTGTAGGTGAATCTTTCAAAGTTATCTTTCGAGGTTATTGTTCGAATCTCAACAGTGATCCTTCGAACACTGTTGATCCTTCGAACAAGTGTCATCTTTCGTGCATCCTTCGAGTCTTATTTGTTTAGACTTAACAGTTGTGAATTTCAGGTCTTTCGATCCTACATCCTTCGGCTGTTTGTTATCCTTCGAAATTTTTAACATAGTTTGTGAAAATCAATTTTTCTAAGGTTAATTTTCACCTAATATATTAAATATAAAATGGGAACAAACGGTCAATGGGATCCTTCTGCGTGGACTACAACAACTTTGAATCCACAGTCATCATCTACGCAATCATCAACCACGCAATCTGCGCCAGAGTTCAACAAAACTGCATGGATGCAGGCTATTGCCCCAACTCAAGCTGCAATGATAACTGCAAATCAATGGGCATTGGTCACTAATCAAAGCAACAGCATTCAAGCAATGATGCAGAACGATAGTGAAACTGGTACAAGCACGAAACCGCCAAAGCTTAATCACATCAATGATTGGGGATGGTGGAAAGAAAGGCTGAGAACTTATGTTCAGGGGCAAGGTCAAGACTTATGGATGTGTTTCTTCACTTCATTTGAAAATGAGTTGGAAGTTGCAGGATCAAATCCAGAAACTTACAGCACACTGTCTGACGAAGATAAGAAGAAGTTTGAATTGGAAAAGAAAGCATTTATGATTCTCACACAGGCTCTTCACAGAGATATATACCACCAATTCGTCTACTGTACGACTACCAAAAGTTTGTGGGATATGTTCACGTTAAGGTGTGAAGGAAATGCTCAATCAAGGAAGATCAAGCAGGAGCTGCTAAAGAAAGAGTTTGAAGGTTTTACCTGCATGGAGAATGAAGGTCTAGCAGAGTTGTCTACAAGATTTCACCATCTGTTGAGTGAAATGTTTGCCTTCAAAGTCTCTGCCACTCCACAAGATATGGTGAAGAGATTTGCTGATGCCTTACCAGCAAAGTGGAGCAGTTATCTTGAGATTCTCAAGGAAAACGGTGTTCTGGATACAATTACCATTTATGAGCTAATACAGAAATTGGAAAACAAAGATGTTGAAGAAAAGCTCAAGGCGAAAAGAACAATCACTCCTCAGAATCCAGAGATGTATTTTGGGATTGCAGGTGGTATTACTGGAGAAAAGCCAGCTTCTCAGCATGCTAAGCTTCAAACAGCGTTCATCTCCAACACCGGACCTCCAACAGCAAATCAATTTGATCCTTCAGCATACACAATGATGTATTCAAGACCAGATTCTTCTTCTCAACAACAACAACAGCAGACAGCTCAACAATTCACTCCACCGCCTTTCTTGGATCCTAATAGAGCTCAACAGCAACAACCACAACAGCAGGGATTTTATGGAAGTTCTTCAAGCTTTCAAGCTACTTCCAATCCGAACACTGTCAGATTGGATACTTCCAATTTTTCAAAAGTCAGTGTTGAGATAGCCAAGGAACATATGGAGATGTTGAACACCTTGGTTAGCGCCTACTGTGGGTTGGTTGCGGGTCAGATTGGAAATATCAACCTAACCAACGAAGATTATCAGCAGGTTGATAAAGAAGAGTTTGAGATGATGGATATAAAGTGGGCTCTTGCTAGTGCTATTCGTAGAGCTAAAGAGTTTATGGAAAGAACGGGGAGAACCAGCTTGGAAAGCAACAACAACACCAAGTATGGTTTTGATAAGAATGCTGTCACCTGTTTCAACTGTGGTGAAAAGGGTAATTTCAAGCGGGAATGTCAGAAACCACCCAAGCAAGGCAATCAGAATCCTTTCAGGAATCAGAGGCAGCCTCAGCAACAACAGAACAATTCTGACAGACAAATAGTTCCCGTGGGAGGAAATACATCTGGAACCGCAAACTCTAATCCCCACAGAGGATTAGTTGTTCAAGCTGATGAGATTTGCAACTGGAATCTTCAGCTTGGTGAAGGAGGAAATGGTGGAACAGCATGTTATGCTAAGGTGGTTGAAAAGGTTGAAGAACCCGTGTCTGCTGGTGAATCTTCAGAAGATGAAGATAGCTCGGGTTATAGTGGAAGTATGGATGGGGAATCACTTGATGCTGGTGATCTATCAAGTGAGGCTTTAGATCTGGAGGTTGATGAGCTATTGGCTGATGCTGAAGCATTATGCAAGAGAAGATCTATTCTTTGCCAGAAAGCTGCTGGAACTTCTGAGAAGCTTTCTCAATTTTTCTCTGAAGATGGATCTTTTTCTTTTCATACAGCCTTCATGGCTCATGTTGAAGGACAAACCTCTCAGGTATGTGATTCTAAATCTGACTCTATTTCTGCTGTTGTTGAATGTGCTAAATGTCTAGAATATGCAGAAAAGGAAAGTCTTTTTGAAATCACACACAAACACAATCAAGAATTGATTGTTGATCTTTCTAAAGCAACTGAGGCTAACTTGTTTTTAACAAGAAATGAAAAGGAGTTTAAAGCAACAATTGCGTCATTAAAACATGATGTTTCTGAACTTCAAAAGGCTGTTTTGAGAAAACAACATGCTAATAATAATTTGATTGACACAATTGAGAAACAAATGGTAGAGTTAGCTACAGCTAGATGTGAATGTGAAACAATCAAGCAGAAATTGGAAAGCTATTCCAATTCCCGCTATGTTTTGGATCACATTATTGATGTCCAAAAGAAAAAGGGGGATACAAAATGTATTGGTTACAAATCATGTCCTCCCCCGATGAATCACAATTACTCCAAGTCGCCTAATGACGAGGATATGCCCCGTTTTGAACCTACTGTGCCACTCGGTCTAGATGACTTTGCAGCAGGCCTCGGGTTCACAACTGGTACATCATCCTCGGGGCAATCTGAATCTGAGAATGTGAAAAATTCATCGTCTGTTAAGGAACAGAGTCCTCCGATTATTGAGGATGCTGAGTCTTCGGACGATGAATCTGAAGAAAATGAGAAACCACAGCCTAACTCGGTTACACCAGACATTCCAATTGAGAATCACATCTTGTGTGATCCACCAGTGAAACCGAGTAAGGCTGAAACACCAAAGGCAATGAAGCCCAGTGTACCTAGCAGTGAAAAGAATAACTTGTTGTATACGCTCAAGGGAGACAGCAAAATTTATTCTGACAGAGATTTTCCAATCAAAAATGTGAATCAAGATTTAATTGAGAAAATTTTTGAAGGACGAACTGATAAGTTTTTGGGAAACAAAGGTAACAAAGTGACGGTCACTCAATGTGAACCAATTCCGTGTGAGCTAATTAGAAAACAATACGGAAACCAAAAACTGCCAGTTGAGCGAAAACAACAAGTGAATTCTGGAAAGGGTAAGGGCCAGGTACAAGAAAAGAGGGCTCAAAACAAGAATGCTCAAGCACCAAAGGCTCAGCAGCCTAAGACTGAACAACCAAGGGTTCAACAACCTAAAGTTGAGCAGTCTAAGGCTCCTCAACCTAAGGCTGCACAACCTAAAATTCAACAATCTAAGGTTGAGCAACCTAAGGTTCAAAGGGTGCAAAACAAAAGAGCTCAAGCTAAGAAAAGAGAACAGAAAGTGAACTTTGTTGGATCAAAGGGTACGAACAAACTTGAAACATTTCAAAATAAATCTAACATTGAATTTGTAAAACAAGTTAGAATTTTAAAGAGAAATGATGAGAACAATTATACCCAACACACCAATGGATGTGACTTAGGTCCAAGCACATCTAGATCACAAAGTTCAGTATCTGGTTCTTCGTCTGGTCATCAACACGTTTCTCCGAGGTTTGTAGAGCGGAGAATGTGTTTTGAATGTGGAACAGTTGGGCACATTGTAAGATACTGCCCATACTTGCAAAAATTGAAAGGAAAAACAAGTGCTCCCCAAGAAACCAATTACCAAAAACAACCGGTTTCCCCGAAACAAGACCCACGTGTCTTGAAAGAAAGGGAAAAGAAGGTAAAACAAAAGAACAAAAAGGTAATTGAGAAGGCCTTAAAATCAGAGGTCAAGGATGAAAAACCTGTACAAGCTAAACCTACAAGTGTAAAACCAGTAAATACAAAAACAATTAAAACAAATACTGGTACAGGACAACAAGCTTGGAGACAAAAACAGGTAATTAAGTCAGGGGGAGCACCAGAGGTTTTATTTCCTAATCATCAAGTGATTGAGATCACTTTCCTTGATGATCAAGGACGACCCAAGTCCACAAAGGCTTGGGTCCCCCTCTCAAACTGATGTGTTAATTGCATGTGCAGGCGGCTCCAGGAGGAACTATTAATAGTCTTTGGATTGTTGATAGTGGGGCTTCCAGGCACATGACTGGCGACTATCGTCTTCTCTTTGATGTTCGAAGTATAAGAGGAGGATATGTTGCATTTGCTGGCGACAAGGGAGGTTATATCACCGGCGAGGGAATGATCTCTAATGGGATTGTGAGTTTCGACAAGATCAATTATGTGAAGCAATTGGATCACAATCTCTTGAGTGTTTCTCAAATCTGCGACAAGAAGTTCACCGTGCATTTTGATGATGCCGGTTGTTATGTGCTGAAGCCAGGATTCAAGATTCCCGCTGAATGGATTCTCTTATCAGCATCAAGAGTTAATGATTTGTATGTCCTTGATATGAGCCAAGCAATAACTCAGTCAAAACAAGTTACTTGCTTCATTTCAAAAGCCACTGAAAAGGAGACGATCTCTTGGCACAGACGGATGGGTCATATTCACCTCAGAAAAATGAATCACCTTGTCAAAAACAACTTGGTGAGAGGTGTCAATGTGAAGAACTTTCAACTTCAAGATGTCTGTGTGCCATGTCAAAAGGGAAAGCAGACCAAGAAATCTCATCCATTGAAGAAGGTTAACACCGTCAATATGCCACTCGAGCGTTTGCATATGGATCTTTTCAGCCCAGTCAAACACAAGAGTGTGCACGGAGAAGTTTTCTGCTTGGTAGTTACTGATGACTACTCAAGATTTTCATGGGTTGACTTCATGGTCCACAAGAGCGAGACTCCAGAAATTCTGAAGAATTTGATCACCTTGTTGGAAAATCTGTATAATCTAAAGGTGAGGCGAATTCGAAGCGACAACGGTACCGAGTTCAAAAACAGGGTTATGGATGAGTTTTGCACTGCAAAAGGAATCCTTCATGAATACAGCTCTCGGTACACGCCACAACAAAACGGAGTCGCTGAAAGAAAGAACAGAACCTTAATTGAGACTGCAAGAACCATGTTGGTTGAGTCTCAGCTTCCAGTTCGATTCTGGACTGAAGCTGTTGCCTCGGTCTGCTACACGTTAAACAGGGTTCTCACAGTGAAAAGACATGGAAAAACGTGCTTCGAACTCCTACACAAGAAGACTCCTGACTTGGAATATCTAGAACCTTTTGGTGCACCATGTACCATGATTGAGCCTGACGGGAAGTTTGGTGCCAAAGCTATCGAAGGTTACTTCCTTGGGTATGCTACTCCTAATCTGCGAGTATGGAACCTGACTACCAAAAGGATTGAAGAATGGGGTGAAGTAAGAGTTCAAAGATATTCTAATCCTCCGAAGCCTTCTGGAGATCCATGGATGTTCGATTATGATGGTCTTTTCGACTCATTCAATCTGCCGACATTTGATGATGATAATGCAATTGCTCAAATGTTGTCTGAAAGTGAGAATGCGATTGGCTCTCAGTTAGCTCGTCCAATCATTGTTGACTCACAAGCGTCTTCTTCTGTCAACAATCTCGCTTCAAATGAGGTGTTTAATGATGCTGTCGATTACAATTTGTCATCGGAAGATGAGGAGTATGTTGATGCAAATGATGGTCAAGCACTGCGTCCGGTTCAAGGTACTTCAGAAGCAACGGATCCAGTGTCTGCACCAATTATCCAAGAAGAAAATGCATCATCTTCTACAACTCACCAGCTTCAGAATGATATCGGGAATTTAAATATCAATAACTTGAGGTCAAATGTTGAAGTTCCTCAAGTTACTGAAACCCGAATTCATAACATTCATCCTCAGCAGAATATAATAGGTGATGTTCTCAGTGGTGTAAGGACAAGAAATCAAATCAGAAACAACGAAAATGCTGGCTTATATGCTGAGATACGAGAATCGGGACAACAAAATGATTGGTCTTTCGCCTGCTATGTTAGCCAAGAAGAGCCTAAATCTTGGAAGGAGGCATTGAAAGATGATTCCTGGGTGGAAGCCATGCAAGAAGAACTTCAGCAGTTCGAGAAGTTGGGCGTATGGAAATTGGTTGATAGGCCCGACAACTACAAAAAGATCGGAACTCGCTGGGTGTTTAAGTGCAAAAAGGACGACCGTGGGATTGTTGTCCGAAACAAGGCAAGGTTAGTGGTTCAAGGCTTCAGTCAGATTGAAGGTATTGACTACAATGAAGTGTATGCACCTGTTGCTCGTCTGGAGGCTATTAGAATCTTTCTAGCCTACGCATCCTTCAAGAAATTCAAGGTGTACCAGATGGATGTTAAAAGTGCTTTTTTACACGGAGTAGTCGAAGAGGAAGTATATGTCGAGCAACCACCGGGGTTTGAAGATCCATTACATCCTGACAGGGTTTTACTACTTAACAAGGCGTTATATGGTCTTCATCAAGCACCTCGGGCTTGGTATGAAACGTTGTCTACCTACCTGCTGAGCAATGGTTTTAGACGGGGTTTGATCGACTGTACCCTCTTCATTAAAGAAAAAGGTGAAGATCTTCTGTTGGTACAAGTGTATGTCGATGACATTATCTTTGGTTCTACCGATGATAAGCTGTGCAAGGAATTTGAAAAGGTGATGCAAGATCGATTCGAGATGAGTGCGATGGGTGAAATGACGTTCTTCTTGGGTTTGCAAGTTAATCAGTCCGAATCTGGAATTTTTATTCATCAAACCAAGTACGTCGGAGACATCTTGAGCCGGTTCCAGATGTCCGATACGAAGCCAATTTCTACTCCTCTTCCGCAGAATCACGGGATTACTCCGGATGAAGAAGGGGATGCTGTGGATTCTTCGCTTTATCGTGCTATGATTGGATCTTTAATGTATCTCACCGCATCAAGACCCGACATTATGTATCCAACTTGTCTTCTCGCTAGGTATCAAGCGAATCCGAAGGTCTCTCACTATGCTGCTGTCAAAAGGATCTTTCGTTATCTGAAGAGTTACCCTGACACCGGGTTATGGTACCCTAAGGATGATAACTTCGATCTCAAAGCTTTCAGTGATTCTGATTTCGGCGGCTGCAAGAAAGATGGAAAATCAACTACAGCAGGATGTCAGTTCTTAGGCAATCGCCTAGTCACTTGGCAATGCAAGAAGCAGACATGTGTGGCTACGTCTACATGTGAAGCAGAATACATTGCTGCGTCTAGTTGCTGCTCCCAGGTTCTATGGATCCAACAACAGATGCGGGACTACGGTTTTGAATTCCTAACTACTCCTATTTATGTTGATAATGAGGCTGCCTTACAGATCACTAGAAATCCTGTACAGCACTCGAAAACGAAGCACATCGATATTAAATATCACTTCATACGTGATTGCTTTGAAAAGAGACTTATCGATGTGGTTCATATTCATACCGACCACCAACGTGCCGACCTTTTTACCAAAGCATTTGATAAATCAAGATTTGATTATTTACTTTTGGTAAACGGCATTAAGGTGAAGCAAGAGTAACTGACATCAGGAAATCGTTTTTGTAAATATTTTTCTAAAAACCAAAAATCCAAAAATATTTTTACTTCACTTTATTTTTGAATTTTAGGGGGAGAAAGTTTCAAGAAAAATATAAAAACATTGAAAAACCACAAAAATACAAAAATATGTCTTTAATTTATTTACTTTCTGCATTTAAGGGGGAGAAAATTCAGAAAAACACAAAAACAATAGAAAAACAAAAATGAGTTTCTTGGCAATATAAGAGAAAGTGATATTACATCAGAGGTCGGTTGAAACATGTTTCCAGAAATCAAAAGAAAAAGAAAATGATAAGTAGCTCTACTAATGATGTACCGGTAGACTCACGATCATTTTAAAATATGCAGGAGATATAAACATAACAGACTGAAAACCGCGTGGGAACCGTTCATTGGCATATGGTCTTGGTACCGAAATTTCGTTTGATAGATTGCCGAGGTTCTGAGATATTCGGGGTTTATGCTGTTTATCATCTGGGTATCATGGTTGTTTCTATAAAAGACAAAGTCTAAGTTCTTCCATGATACCATGCATACGTGTACATATCTCATACTGCATTCGACCTCAATAAGTGATAAACAATCACATGTCCATCAAATAAGTGATAAAATATCACATTTATCCGGGAGTCAAGTACGTCTCTCTGCTGTACGGAAGTACTGACCTGTTCACGGACTTGCTCCTGTGCCCTCATGCATCGAAAATCAAGTTCCTCATCAATAAGTGATTCTATCACATAGGGCTTGTTTTCAAACTCAAATAAGTGACTTGTTCACATTGTAAATATATACGTTAAAAACGGATGATAAATGGTATACTCCCCAGTAAGATGAACTCTCGTGCATACCTTGATACGGGAATGTGTCGTGAGTGGATGAACACCGGTCGGTAAGTATAAATCATACCTTAAACGTATCTCATTGTATTATGATTACACCTGATCGTTGAGTTTAAGTGGACAACAATATCGGTAATTGTGGTAGAATACTTATCCGCTTCTGTAAAAGAATTTTAAAAGGAAGTGTGTTTTGACAAAAGACCGCAAGCTGATATGATTCTCTTCGCCAGAAACTCGCAAAAATATTGTTGTGTTTGTACATATTTACTTACTGCTTAATTTACTGCTTTAATTTTAAACAGTTTTTGTCGTTTGGTGCATATCAGCACGACATTAGCGGTGATGTCGTTTGATAACATTCAAAGGATTTTAAAATTGTTGCCTTTTATTTTATCAAACCACAAAATCCAAAAAGATTTTCAATTTAACATTATTTTTGATTAACTGATGTTGGTGCTCAATCCGATACCTGACAAGCCGAGATACTTCATAAAACTAACCTTTGCAGAACTTCATAACGGACAATTTTCAAAATGGTCATTATTGAAAAACCTCAAAATTTGAAAGGTGTAAATTGGAAATTCCCTAAAAATCCAAAGTGTTGGTGGGAAATCTGATCCTTCGAGGAAGCAATGGCCCTCGAAAGATCAGATGGTCAGAAAGTCAATGAAAGTCTACAGTCTCAATCGAAAGATGCCTGGTCAACGAAGGATTTGACAAATTGATCCTTCGAGTTTGACCAGACCCTTTGAAAGATGATGTAATTCGAAGGATATCCTTCGAAGGATCTCAAAATATCTGGTATCCTTCGATCCAGATCCTTCAAATATCTGGATCTTTCGAGCCTCATATGGATCCTTCGAAATCAAGATCATCCTTCGAGACAACTGTTTATCTTTCGAATGGTTGTGGGTCCTTCGAGGCGGTTGGATTTTCGAGGTCTGAGTATAAAAGGCATCTTCTTCTTCATTGTTCATTATCAGTTTCAAAAAGTATCACAAAAACCCTCTCAATCTACTCGAACCTCTGTCCATTTTTCTTTAGAAATCACAGTATCAGGATTTTGTATTTATATTCGGTAGGATCATCTCTATCATCATTATCATTTTAACTGTCAATATTTCAAACATAAACATGATTTTATGTTTCTTATCTTTCAAAACTTGTTAACTAGAAAAGATAAAATGTGAAGTCTGAATATGTTGTGAATAAATCAGTGATAGTTTTGTTGATAATGTGGTGTTTCTTATCTGTTTGTGAATGTTCAAATGATGTTGTTGAATCTGATAACTGGGGAGTTTGGTTTGGGTTATGCATGTGTGTTCATAGTCCGATTTGGGTTAAAATTGTTGATGGTTTTAAATGGATTATGATATAAGTGTTATCTGATATAAAATACACCTGAAACCATTTGACACTTTCACCGGAAAAACATTTAAAACCCACCGGAATTAAGGTTAAAACTCACTGCCGGAAAAATGCGCCGATGAACAGTAGCCGGAACGAAAGATGATGATGACTTCATCACCTCGATAGATGTGCTAAACAGCATCCTTCGAGGTGATTCTCGAAAGATGGTAGATATCTCGAAAGATCATCCTTTCGATTGATCAGCCTTCGAATGATCATGATATCTTTCAAACATCTGATTATTCGAAAGATGATCCTTCGACAAGGTTGACATCTTTCAAGATAAGTGACATCCTTCGAGCTTGATCAACATCCTTCGAACTTGATTTCTATCTTTCGGGCTTTGTTTCAATCCTTCGATGGATATATGGATCCTTCGAAGCAACTAGAATATTTCGAATTGAGATCACACTAGAATATTTTCAAGAATTTGAAAATTTTCTAAGTGTGGAATTCAATGATTGACTGTTTGACCCTTACTTATTACGTGTCAATGTGATGTGCAGAAATGGCACCAAAGGCAGCGAAAAAGGAACGGGCCAAACCAACCAAGAAGGTGAAATCAGAGCTGAGGCTATGTCTGAATCTAGACATAATATGGCGGCATATTTACAACCGGTAGGAAGCATCAGTCCGGAGTTTGCTGGCATCATGGAATATCTTCACAGGGCACGCATTAATTACGCTATCACGACACAGCATGTCGCCTATCAGTCATACATCAAGGCATTCTGGAATACAGCTGTGGTTGAAACGGTGGATGATAAGGAAGTAATCAGGGCAGTAGTCGCTGAAAAGCCAGTGGTTATTACTGAAAACTCTATCAGAGAACGCTCTACGCTTGGAGATAAATCTGAAGACCCAACGTCTATAGAGCTACAGTGTCAGCTGTGGTTGT